>NC_068357.1:23923137-24195559 GCF_020536995.1 Dreissena polymorpha
CCACCTCTAATTACCTATTTATATATTTAGGACATTTTATGGCTACCATTACAATATAGGTAGTGGGTACATATTCAATATCAGAAGTGTTTTTTCCTTGTTCTTGTTTAACTCAAGTTTGTAAAAAGTCAATTAGCAATTACCCAACCTGTGTCAATCAGTGGTTTAAGTTTATATTTCTGCCCTGCCACATAGCTTGTGTGGGTGTCTTTTATGAAATAAGCTGCGCTCTTTGAAAAGGGGGTTTAATGCATGTGCATAAGTGTTGGACGATACTTTCCGCCATAACTGGATTTTTGCTAAGAAGAGACTTTCTGCAAACAAAAAATACCATAAAAGCAGAAAGTGTCGTCCCTGATTAGCCTGTGCAGACTGCACGGGCTTATCGGGGACCACACATACGCTTATGCATTAAACCCCCTTTTCACAGAGCATGACTAAAATTATTTCATGACTTTTCTCACCTAAGTACCAGCACTGTCTAATGAATTATATCAAGAAAGTTTACCGGGTATCATAACGACCACCATGATATAAACAAAGTTTAGCTGCTTACCGTAGCGTGCGCTTATAAGACGCATTTTTGAGACTAAAATAATAAGTTACAGTTGGGGTCGCGTCTTATAAGCGAGATACTGGTGAAAATAAACACAAAATTTCAAAATATCGAGTTTACTGGGCTTATGCTAGCCAAGTTGGACACTTGTCAGTTGTTTTGAATCATCGCGGCAGCCATTTGCATTTTCTCTAAAGTCTGTATTGGCCGTACCGTGTATCGGAACGCTATGTTCAGTTACCGATTTATTTGTAATAAAATGTATTGTTACTGATTTTGTTGTCTTTTATTTTTAATTTGAATTTGTTATTTTTGGGGCGTAAGACGGTATATTGTCCGTGATTATTCTTGAAAAGTTTTTATCACCTGATTGTCTGCGCGCGACGTCGTTAAATGCCATATAATTGGCCATTATAGTATATGTGTGTAAGCGGCAACACGATGCCAACATGCTTAAAACAGCAGCAAAATCAATTCTCAGTTTGAAACTGTCAATTGTTTAATAAACACGCTGCCGATTACAAATGCTATTTGACAAGTTTGTATCACCTGATCGTCTTTGTTCCACGTCGTTAATTTTCAATTAAGACATAATTGACAATTAGGGTATCCTCTGAAATAAGTTACCAGTTTGCAACTGTCAATTGTTAAATAAACACGTTTATTCAGACGACCCACTAATGCCGATGACACATTATTTATTAGGGGCCAACAACGACAGAAGCAAAGCGACCGCATGCAATTATCCGCATATGGCTTTCTTCTTGACACGTGATTTCGATCTGCGCTTCGGAGTCTATCACGCGATTGGCTAATTTTATGAAAGTAGGCGTTACCTATTGTTGATAGACAAGGGTGTAAAATTTGCATAATCTAGGTAATAAAACTAAACGCTTTCAAAATATCTGCCTATTAGATTTCAATACCTGTCAAACAATACAATTAAGATGACTGACACGATCATTTTGTGCATTGATATTACGAACGTAATATGTTTGCAATTGTTAGGGCAAATGATTAATACGCAATTGTTAGAAATTTTGTCAATTTGATAATTATTTTATTGCATGAATAATACTTGAAAATAAATTAAACCACTAATATATCATAAAATAAACAAATATTATTTACTTTGTTGTTTGATTGTTTTATTTTCAGACTTACGTGAATTACTAATTGTATGCAGCGCGAGTTTGAAAATTCTCAATGTTTTACTAATTAATGATTTTCTTTAACATTCTGCCATTTTTCGGCCATTTTCCGGCTGATGAATACGGCAAAATTTGACCGCGTCTTACGCGCGGGTCAGTCTGAAATCCACCCATAAAAAGTCCAAAGTCGGGGTGTCTTATAAGCGAGGGCGTCTTATAAGCGCACATATACGGTAATTTCTTTATTATGTCATGCTTCTTTTCTCTATATTGCCATTAAGTGATCTGGGATATCCTATACAGCGTATATATTTTTTAAACATTATGTTATTTTTTTACTATTCCTACTTTCCCAGTCTTTCATCCAAGTACATGTAATATTATGTTATTACTTTTCATCACCCCCTTGAATACAGAATGTTAAAAAACACTATTTTACCTCAATTACATCAAAGCCTTAGATTTATCAAGAGACTATCAAGTTCATTTCCAGGACAGAACAAGTTGTCTCCTTTATATGTCTGGATTTTATATAAAAAGAGGTATTTTATGAATGATTATGAAGCAAAACGTGCCGGCAAACGGAAATTTCTTTAGCCAAATTAGCTTATTTGTATCAATTTTGTTCTTAATTGAATGACATAATAAGCCCTGCACTACCTATTTTCTTGTATTGCAGCACGTGATCTGGGAGTTCCAGTACGGTGTACAGTACGCCTGGTTTCTATCGTTGTTTGCCATCATCATGTCCTACAGCGTCTCCTGTCCCCTTATAACTCCATTCGGTGAGTAGGAACAAAGGAAATATATATTTGAGCCTCACTGTGGGAAAACTGGGTTTAATGCATGTTTTTAAATGTTGTCCCAGATTACCCTGTGCAGTCTGCACAGGCTTATAAGAGACCACTTTTTCCGATTTTATGGTATTTTTTCATTTAAAGGAAGCATTTGCGAAATCTTGTTTAGGCAGAACCTGCCATCCCTTATAATCTTAAATGACACTTTGTACACATGCAAATTTCTATTCTGTATAAGTGTGTTGTATTGGAAACTTGCTTAGAAAACATAATCTTTCCCAACTTTTATTGAATGATCTGTATCAATGTGTTATATCTAGCATAATAAACATCATATTATCCAATACTTACTCAGTAATCTGTATGATGTGTTTATTTGAAACCTAGCATAATGAACATATAATCTTTATTTATAAAATGCTTACTCAGTGATCTATATTGATATGTTCTATTGCAAGCTAGCATGATAAACATAATTTTTATCCAAAACTTGCAGAATTTTGTTATAAATGCGTTCTATATAAATCTAGCATGATAAACATTAGCTTTATCCAACTCTCACTCACAGTAGCTGCTCTGTATTAATGTGTTCTGTTGAAGCCTAGCATAATTAACATCACAATAAACATCATGTTAATCTATTTCTCACTTAACCCTTCCCACTGACTCAGAGGCAAAGTGAAAATGGCTATGTGCAAGAGCTTGAATCTAGTAAGGAAGGTCTTTAATGAAATTTATCTTTCTAAGGGACTACAAACATGTCAAAATATGTATCATAGTATTAAGGGTTAATCTCCTCTATGTATGTATGTATGGCCAGGCCTGGTGTACATGGTCTTCAAGCACCTTGTGGACCGATACAACCTGTACTTCGCCTACAAGCCATCAAAAATCAGCCCCAACATCCACTCAACTGCTGTCAACTACGTCATCATTGCTGTCATCTTTCTGCAGTTCAACTTCGTATCTTCTCTGTTATAAGAGGAAGTAAGTAAAGAGAACGTTATTTTAGATATTAATTATGCTTCTATGGCGTTGTGTAAACTTGCCTCATTACAGAAATATGTTCACTTATCTGGCAGCTGATTTCAAAACAAAACAAAAAAACTGCAATTAATAAATTACCTTGCTAGATGAGTCACTTATAGTTTGATAGTTCAAATTGTATGACTTCATTTAATATTAAGTTTACTGTAAACCTTAGGAACGAATAAATATTTGATTTTTGCATTGATTTACATTTGTACTTATCTTATATTTTTTACTTTATGGGCATGAGTTTAGATTTCAAATATTGGTAAAAAGAGTTGCTGACTTATTGTTGTTTACCTTTTATATTACTTTATATACAAATTTATGTTAATGGCATAAAAAACCAAAGAACACTATTTTGTTACCTTTTTCAGGCACGGATCAACCCATATCCATATTTTCTGATGCAATCCTGTTTATCATTCTGGTTGTGTTCTTCGGAAAGTGTGCTTTGGATGTTTCAGTCAATCACTCCATTTAACCCTAATAGATACCAGGTATTGTTAAAAGTAATACCTCTATTTCTTTGATTTTTTTAAAAAGCGCATCTTGGCTGAAAAGTTGACTTTCAAGGCCCAAAATGTTCTAAAATGGCCTTAAATACAATCAAAATTTCGAAAAATATTGTCACAAATAGTGCTCAAAACTTTTCTTCAGCTTTACAAATTAATATGGATGTAAAGAAAAGTGTTCATAACAAAAAATAAGCAAAATGTTGCATTTAAAAAAGAACGGATTTTATTACATAATATTATATATATCATAAAACTCATTAATAGTGAATACAGTGTCATTTGATTGATGTATGTTTGTAATCTAATTTATATTTAAATCTGGTGGGACAGCCTGCCCACCATAACCAAACCAACATAGCAGACACACAGGTTTGTACATGCGCAACACAATAATTGGGCAGGGGATACCCTTGCTTGTAAGAGCTACCAGCAATAGTGTTTACATGTACCGTAATTATTCTTAGTTTTCGGACTATGAAAAATAATTTATTTATTTTTTGTCCGAAAATTTAGATACGAAAAACATTAAAAAATTACGAGTGTCCGAAAATTTAGAGACATACGTGTTATGGTTGTTTGTCAGTTATTCGTATAAAATAAAACAATAAAAATGTGCAATAATTTTATTGTGTTGTACTCTCCTTTCCCTGCTTTAAAAAAGTACAAATACAACTTCAACTTATTTGCAATCTCTTATCTGAAATGGTATATAAAACGTCATAAAAAACAACCATACTGCTTCCTGAATACGATATCATTTCAAAGCTGTTGGGTGAAACCATTGTTTATTTTACAGGTATACATGGAAATCTACCCAATAACGCAATTGTAATTATCCATTTCCCTCAGGGCATTCTATGCCATGTTTTATTACGTTAACCTATCGGTTGTAAAACTTCATGATCGAAGGGTCCCAGATAAGCGAAAACAGGAAATCTAGTAAACTAGCGCTGTAAAATATAATGTCCGAAAAATTGGAGTCATTAACTATGGACGTAAATCTGTTTGTCCGAAAATATAGTCACGAAATAATTATTTTGGCTAAAAATATATATATAGGGTGTTGAAAACTTAGAGTGTCCAAAAACTTAGAGTAATTACAGTAACTCAGTATCTATGTGGTGGCTGGTTGACTGGTTCCTCACAAAACATGACATTTAATATACCAATAGAATATTGATATGCATTACTGACACCATATGAATCTAATTTAAAGCAATGGTCAAACTGACAACCTTAGGAATGTTTAACACTTGCAGAATTTGTGTGTAAAGGCTTTGCAACCGCCATGCATCTGATGCCAGATACATCCAGGTCAAACATATCATACACAGACCCACACGAGTAGTATTTAGAATTAACGAACATGCATCCATCTTGAGGTGATAGGGCGTCAACCATACTGTACACATTTTCATGAAATGCTTGGGTTTGTCTTGCTAACTCAAAATCGTGCAGCTCGCCTGTGATATTCCTCTGACGCATGGGACCTTAACAATTACCACTTAGATTGTATTTTGACGCATTTTGTTGTCCCTCAAAAAGTTAAATTTAATAAAGACTTTTATTACTAGATTAACATTTTATAGGCTTTATTTCCAACCCATAGATACTGATGAGCAGCAAACAGCATAAAACCGTAACAGACTGCGAGTTACTTGCAGGCTGGTCTGGTTTTATGCTGTTTGCACATAGCCCTTTTCACTTTGCTTCTGAGTGAGAAAGGGTTAAACAATGCTAACATAAATATTTTTTAATGAACAGTAACATTTATAGTTAGTAATGCAGGAAAAACAAATTATTTTCTACATGGGAGAGAGCCTTAGCATGCATACTTCTTCATTGTTATCCCTCCTTGTCATACAGTTCAACTGTGTTATGTGTATTTTGCAATGCAAAATGGACTATTTCGCAGGTTGGGTAATATGGTTATTTTATGGCCCCGGTAGGGTGGCATATAGCAGTTGAACTGTCAGTCCGTCTGTCTGTCAGTCTGTGTGTCCGTCCAAAAACTGTAGCATTGGCCATAACTTTTGCAATATTCAACATAGCAACTTGATATTTGGCATGCATGTGTATCTCATGGAGCTGCACATTTTGAGTGGTGAAAGGTCATGGTCATCCTTCAAGATCAAAGATCAAAAAAACAAATCCAAGGGAAGTAACAAGCTTTAAAGGGAGATAATTTATATTTATCATTTGGAATGTACAGATCATTTTCACAAGGGAAGTACGGTAATATAAATTTTACTTCTCTAGTGAAATGGATCTGTACCTGCCAAATGATATATTCCATGGGGATATAATAAAAAAAAGTTTAATTAAAGAGTCACAGTAGGGGGCGTTGTGTTTCTGACAAAACACATCTCTTGTTTTATAATTATTTATTATAATTTTTAATTAGGCCAAATGATGCTTCTATATTTTAAATGTGTTAACCTATATATGTTCCCTTTAAATCTGCTTTTTTGTGTTGTAGTTAGTGCTTAGCTGCTATAAGCATATTATGTTGAGGATTGTAGTAAAAAAAAGGCAAAGCTGAACAAAATATGAAATAAATGGCTTTATTGATAATACACCCTATAAACTCAGTCAAAAGTTGAGATTTTCTTCTCCCAAAATTAGTTCAAATTGCAGTCCCAACGTATGAGGCGGTTCATTACAAAAAATAAATAGTGAAAAACCTAGGAAGATTGACCTTGCAGTAGGGGGGGGGTGAATTTGATGAGGTCAGGAGCCACACTGACCACGCTTGATATAAGTCCCACTTTCGCATAGCGCTAGTCATATAGGTATGTCATGGATTGAGTGTGAGACTGTTTCATCTGACATTGAAACATTCCATAGAGATAACATTTTTGCTCTCGACTTCCAACATTCATGTAGAATGTGTGGAGGTATATAGATTTAATTCATTTTGAAAAGGGAATGCTTCACCATACTTATGAAACATAACCATTACCCTAGCACTTGATTTAGTAGCTGTTTATAGTGTATTTTCCTTAGATATATCCTCTGTATATTATTAAAATTGTACACTTATTAAACCTGCACGACATGTTATAGTTGAAAGTAACCTTTGTAAGTATGAGTCGTGTTAGATTTTCAAGTTTCTATCCATCTTTCCAGCAACTTGGAGAACAGACAGGTCTCTCAAACAAGAGGGAAGATTCCAATCAGGTAATATATTTATAGAAAACATCATAAAAAGCTGTATGTGTTGCCTTAAAAGTATTCCATTAATAAATTTCCATTCAATTGCTAGAGAGATTTTTTGTAATCAAGTAGGAATTAAAGTTATGATTATTGTACTTAACCTAAAAAAGTGAATCTTTATGAATCCAATTCTCGCCTAGGGAAATTACTCATACAATTTGCCATAACATATTCACAAAACAAAACACAAAATATTATTGCCATTCATACTAACTAAAACATCTATTTTACCATCATTTGTGAATGGCTATGATTTCACAGCCTGTTGATATTGCTTTCATCTCTGTGTGGAGGTTTATGAAAATTAACAATCAAATCTTAAGTGGAGCTTAGAACATGAATTTGTAAAAAAATGTAAGCAAGAAGTGTCTTATGTATTATGATTAAACAAGTGCATGTAATCATATGTATAATAGATAATATATTGTGTTTTTTTTTTACGTTTTGCTTACAGCAATTTGTGGCGAGTGTTTTGACAGAGCCCCAGGGTACATCTGTTGTGCAGTCTGCCTCAAGCACTCTGGCACAGTCCTATGGCACCATGACAACCACCCAACCAACCAGACAGACGGACGGAGATACATGAATGGGGAGAGAGGGGATAAATAGCCTGAGAATATTGTTGGAATAATTTATCGTAAATGTCTTTTAAGTGTATTTTGGTATAAAGCCATTCTATGAAGAATTTTTATATTTCAAAGTAAAATGGGATAGCAAGAGTTTCTAAGTTTTTATTTTTGATGATTTTTTCTCAAAGTAGGAGAAAATTTATGTTTATTTTTAATAAGGCTTATAAAGTAGACAGTGTTGTTTAAATATTTATGATATAATAACAGGGTATACATAACAATAATGGGGATGTATACCCATATTGAAAGCATTAATCAAACCCCTGGATTTAAGATGAAAAAGTACCTGGATCAATATCACATCTCTACTAACGTATGCTAACCAAAAGTGGCTTTTATGCTAATTTGTAATAAGATATGCATGAGCCATGTCATGCAAAAATGGGTCTTATGCCACATGCAGCATTTGTAGCTTCACACCAGCCAGTGCAATCACCCTGTCTGGTCAGGAGCTTCTCTGTCAGCTTTTGAGACCACGATAACTTGTGCTACTTTATAGCAGACAGGGTCGCTCCAGGCCAGACTGTGCAGATGTGCATTTTGGTTGGGACACTATGCTGCATATTGCATGAGACCCATTTTTGCATGACATCAGTTGTATGGCATTGGTTGTTTCTTTGTTACAGAATGTGTCGAAACCTGTGTTTCTGTACATATTGCCCTACAGAGAGATGTAGAATGAAATGGAGGATTGTGATTTGTGTTAACTTTGTAAAATAGAAATTTTGTTTTTTTTGTGTTAAAAATACTTTGAAATATTCATATTGTATGTTAGAGAAAACCAGATAAGTCTTGCATTTTTGTAAATTATGCGCTGAAAGATGCTGACAAAAATAAATTTCATGTACAACACTTTCAGCTTGCAGCATACACATACAAAATAAAAATAGATCCATACAATATTTCTTATGCCAAAAAGTGCAACTACATGTGTGTTAAGATTTCTAATTTGGATTTTTAAAATGCATTACTTAGCATTATCAGTTATATTTATTTTGTCTGCTTTTCGAACCAATTAATTTGAAAGTGGCTTTAATTTTGTTATTCAATGCATGGTTTTACTTAGTGTTCATTTACCATTTATTATCCGGCAAGAATGAACATTTACCTTGTTGAACAAAACGTATCTGGAGCGCAATATTTTATGTGGATTTACAAATGTTTTAAATGGGCTGATTGTCTGAGATAACAATATTTGCCATTAAGAAGGTGAGTACAGTAAAACATGTCTTATACTTGTCTGAAATACAGCATTAACCGAATAAGTTGAAAGAATTATATGTAAATGTATTCTGTGTCATCAAAACTATTGGTATAGAAAATAAAATAATATTCTGGTTGATGAAGTTTTCTTAAAAGTATGTATGGTCATTGAAATAAGTTGCTATATGTAAGAATGCCATCATGAAAGGAATGAATAATTATTGACTGCGTAATATCATATTGTTGTGAACTGATTGTTGCTATAATAAGCCTAGTTCTAAGATAATTTGGCATAATATATGTGTGTAAAATGTCATCCCAGATTAGCCTGTGCAATACACAAAGGCTTATTTGGAATGACACTTTCCGCTCTTTTTTAGTTTTTCGTTTAAAGGAAGTCTTTTTTAAACAAAAATTCAGTCAAGGCTGAAAGTATCTTCCCTGATTAGCTTATGCAGACTGCACAGGCTAATATGGAGCGACACTTTACACACATGGATTAAGCCCATTTTTCCCAGAACGAGGCATCATTAATTGGCTTGCTGTGCAATATTGTTGAGGTATATGTGAAAGTATGGCAGGCTTATCAAATATGAATCCCTATGTGTTTGTTGGGACGTCATGGCCCAGTACAGTGTTTTTAGGGGTAATGCTTGTAGAGATAAAAGAGTGGCAGGCACATATCTGTACATCTGGTCCCCTATCCACCCACCAACTTAAGTCTTAGAATAACAATATTCTTTATATTCAAGAACTACTGTAATTGTTAGTCAAACTTTGCATTCACCACCTCTATCTACATCATTTTTTATGCACAACATTTTTAGCCTGTTTATATTCAAACACTGGATATATTTGTCTTGGTTCTTAGCTTATTCTTTATTCTTAAGTCTAAGCATGGGTTGGTGAATAAGGGCCATGACCTATGAGGGGCTTTCAGTGTTGTTGTTGGAGAATTAGTGAGTAAAATTAGTTGGTTTGTTCTTGTTCACTTAAATATTTTTTTATATTAAGGAATTAAACTACCATTGCTTGTGGAAAGTTAAAAGTTGTACTTTTTTTAACACATAATTAATGCAAAATAATTTTGTCTTGCAAAAAATAATGGCAAACAACATGTTCTGATAAATTCTACAAGTTTGGGTTAACAATGTCACTCTTTGAAGAATTTTTCTAAATTTTAACAGTGAAAGTATGATTTTAAATATATATATCAATAAGTTTAAAGAACAATTATGACAATTATTTTGTCTTGTACAGAAGACAAAGAAAAAAAAATACATAGAAATGACCGCTTAGGCATGTAGATTTATTGTTTACATATTGAAGATACCAGTCAAGAGATGTTTAATAGGCTGATGTGTTTTACTTTGCCTTCATTAATTTGCCACAATCATAGACATTTCATTAATATTGTAGGCACTTTGATATAGGTTTGACTATACAGAAACATAAACTAATGATCATATTTCTGATGTTTGTTATGGGACTTTTTGAGACTGTCTATTTTATTTATTTCAAATCATAAAAAAGTCATGTTTAAGATATGAAATACAAATGATAAGTCATGAAACATTTATCATATATGTTTTGATTTCAAATTTCTCAAATTCTTGGCAATAAATGCATTAGTATAAGTAACAGAATCTCATTCAATGTTTGAGAATTGAGATTGAATTTATCTGTATTATAGACTCTGCAATTGGAACAACAATTTCTAGGTGTTTGTTATAGCCCACAATTACACCCTATCCCTACATGCACCTATATTCAAAAACACTCACTTTGCTTGCAAGTTTTGCATTGAGATTGACCTGCGGCTGTTGTTGTTTATATTTATTTGTTGTTGTTTATGTTTATTGTTGTTATTGTTTATGTAAAAAATATACTAATTAATCTACATGTCTTATATTGCACCAACAGGGTTATATCTATATTATGAAAATTGCTTTAATGTGAAATATTTTTGCTTGCTTTTCAAATCTTAATTATATATGATGTTGACGAAAAGTAACTACTCATAAAATATGAAAGAAAGATATGGGACTTGGTGGTCAAAGAACTAGCTCTACATTTTAATTAAAATTATGATATCTTCAATAACAACTTTTAAGGAGTTAAATAATTTATGTTTTACTAGCCAAGAACAATTTAAAGAACTGGTATACATTTATAACTTATTAATGCAATTGTTGTAATTCAGATAATTTGTCATATGATAAACAGGAGTATATTTTATTACTATAAATGTATAATTTTTTATTCACTATACAAGAGTGCTCAAAGAAACATCAAAATATTAACATGATTTCACCGTTTTGAGCCCATTGTTGATTGTGGTTTCATTTACTATTATAAACCAATTACATAAAAATCTCACTAGAATGTTTACTATATTCCACCAATTTAAATAAAATATAAAAAATATTGTCTTTTACTTCACTTTTTTAGCATAACAATAAATGGCATTGGATAACAATTAACAGTAAACACATAATCTTTAATTACTTTTTTCAAAACATTACTTGTAAAATTAGATCTTTGTTCTATTATCTGACCGCTGTCATTTAAATCAGATACAGCATTCTTAGAATCTGAAGACTTTGTATGACAGTTCAAATTCAAGTGACCTTCAACACATAAATTTTAGTCCTGCTGCATTGTATGACATTGCTCTTTATTTCTAATTGAACATCTTGAATTTATCTCTGGTTAATTTTCAAGTTAAAAGAAAAAAACAACAACCAATTTGTGTGATTAAACAACCAACAGTCACTTTAGTCTGTTCATAGCTTATTATGCTTTATACCACAAATTTAAAAGGCAACAATTTGATTGGCTCCAGCAAAGGTCATTTGAATGTGACCTCTTGTGCAATGTCATCAGATCAGTCAGCGGATTGTATAGCAGGCACTTAAAGGACGAGATTATGACGAGGTCGACACATTTGACTGTGACCCCTTGTGCAATGTCATCAGATCCAGTCAGCTGATTGTATAGCAGGCACTTAAGGACAAGATTATGATGAGGTCAACAATCTCATCATACTTTAAAATAAAACATGCATGCCCCCCCATATGGGCTGTCAGTTGTAGTGGCAGCCATTGTATGAATATGTTTTTTGTCACTGTGACCTTGACCTAGTGACCTGAAAATCAATATCGGTCATCTGCCAGTCATGATCAATGTACCTATGAAGTTTCATGATCCTAGGCGTAAGCTTTCTTGAGGTATCATCCGGAAACAATTTTACTGTGTCGAGTCACCGTGACCTTTGACCTGAAAAGCAATAGGGTTCATCTGCGAGTCATGATCAATGTACCTATAAAGTTTCATGATCCTAGGCCTAGGCATTCTTGAGTTATCATCCGGAAACCATTTTACTGGTTTGAGTCACCGTGTCCTTGACCTTTGACCTAGTGACCTGAAAATCAATAGGGGTCATCTGCGAGTCATGATCAATGTACCTATGAAGTTTCATGATCCTAGGCGTAAGCGTTCTTGAGTTATCATCAGGAAACCATTTTACTGGTTCGAGTCACCGTGACCTTGACCTTTCACCTAGTGACCTGAAAATCAATAGGGGTCATCTGCGAGTCATGATCAATGTACCTATGAAGTTTCATGATCTTAGGCGTAAGCGTTCTTGAGTTATCATCCGGAAAACCATTTTACTGTGCCGAGTCACTGTGACCTTTGACCTAGTGACCTGAAAATCAATAGGGGTCATCTGCGAGTCATGATCAATGTACCTATGACGTTTCATTATCCTAGGAGTAAGCGATCTTGAGTTATCATCTGAAAACCATATGGTGGACGGACCGACCGACCGAAATGTGCAAAACAATTTACCCCCTCTTCTTCGAAGGGGGGCATAATAATAATAAATTTAATTAACAAACCTATACTTTTTCATTCGTCAAACCATGACATAAAAGAAACTTCCAATTGATTGCACTAATATTCAGCAAAACCAACCGATATGTATTGTACGTGATATATATTTGTAGTATTCTGGAAAATCTGGGATTAATGCATTTGTGTAGTGTCCTTCCAGATTATCCTTTGCAGTCTGCACAGGCTAATCAGGGATGACACTTTCCGCCTACACCAGATTTTTGTAAAGGAGAGACTTCCTGTAAGCAAAAAAATCATAAAAGCAGAAGTGTTGTCCCTGATTAGCGGACTTCATCAGTTAATCTGGGACAACACTTTATGTACATGCATTAAGCTTAGTTTTTCCAGAATGTGGCTTAAATATACCTTGTAAGGAGTTACAACATTTGTGGGTTATTCATAAATTGTAAACAACGATGCTTTATGTTTAGGATGATTTCCATGAAAATGATGGATTGCATATTTGTTAACTCATGGGTAGAGCAAAACCAGTGTTTCAAATTTGTGTTAACTAGTTTTATCCCACTTTTACAGCGAATTTGGTTGATTAAAGCCCTGTTGATTAAATTTCTGCTATAATCAACTGCACGTCATGACGTCATTGTTTCGACAAAATGACGTCATAAATCAAGCGAAAATATCAAGTTTTGTTTAAATATAAAGGTTTACTGAATAAAAAGTGGGATAAATAGAATAATAGATTAGTGTTGATTATAGATCAGGTTTATCCTGCTCGGCACGAAAACAAAAAAGCACTCGCCAAGGCTTGTGCTTTTTGTTTTCCAAGCCTCGCAGGATAAACCTGACCTATAATCAACACTAACCTATTATTCTCTATGTCTGTTATTTTCAACCTATATACTTTGTTGCAGTACAATAAATTGAGCATTGACATTAGTATGTTTTTGTTAATGTATATTATAACTACAAATGGCTATTAAGATGTGTGTGTTATTGTACCATTTTCATACTCTCAGGTCACAAAAGTTACTCCTGAATGTGTTAGGATAGAAAAAATTGTGAAATAATAGAAATTGGAAAAACACAATGTGTTATAGGCATAAGATATAAACTTCCTTTAGGATATAACCAGGATCTGAATATCAAAAACAACACAAACCTTTCTTTTGAATCTTTATTTTGTGAAGAACAGATTGACTAAAAAGATTACCGATTACATATTGCTATACCCTACTGCATCTAAACCATATTGCATTTCTAACCTTAAATGGAAGCTTGCACATTCTGATGATGTGTAATTCTCAACTGTATTGAAATGGGTACGTATTTTGGAACTATTTCTTAGATGATGTAAATTTGTTCTGCTAGAACCTACATGTAATTAAAACTGTGATAGTTCGACCAGGGTGGTTTGTATCTAAGCCACTAGGCAAGCAGTTTGCCTCACAGAAGCAGTCTGGGTCCAAATGTTCACACAAACCCAACATTAAATTCCGAAGTCATACTATTATGCTTTTATATCTCAAGACTGATGCAGGGTCATGTTTGTTTTTTTCAAAAATGGTTTCATAGGATAACATAAACATATCAACATGCGCTTCTAATTTTGAAATTAAAAATGATCATTTTATATTTCATATGAACATACCGTCGCTGTTGTTCGCAAACCTTGTAGCTACAAAATGCCAACTTTTCAGGAGAGAAAAAAACGTCACATTTTTTTATAACGATATTTTAGAAATTGAAATTCTGTAAAAATACCAAACAAATGAAGCTGCAAAATACGGTATAAGCCGTAGACGCGTAACTCATACTGATAAGTCATACTGATATTCAGAAATGGTAGCTACGATATTTTGTCACCACAGTTTTGTCATTTTTATGAGAAACTACAATTCTTCCTGATAGGAAACCTCATAGCTGCAAATATAAAAACGTTTTTGTCAAATTTGTCCAAACGAAATGACGTACCTATAGGCAAAATGACGTCGCTACGACTTTTCGCCCGAAAAAAAGCCAACAATCAAGCTACAACATTTCGTCACGTGGCTTTTTTCAGGGACTCTGATTGGCATAGAGCTCTGAGATATAGCAAAAAACACGCACCAGCCTTCATATATTCGGAAAAGACGAAAAAAAATAATTGAAAATTTTGAAGCTACGAGGTTTGAAAACAACAGCGACAATACTTTAATACATCTGAATGTACAATTCTGTGTATGGCTTCAAAACATACAAGGGCTGTCCTGAAAGTTCATTCTAAGATAAAATTAAGATGAAATTTATAAAAACTTGTTATTGAACTATCCTTAAAACAAGAGTTCCGCGGTCGGAGATGACCGCATTGAAGCCGGATTTTTTATTTAAATGACAGGAAAGTACCTTTCGTGTTTTTGTCAATGCAATACTTAAATTACTGAAATATTGTTCAAAGGTCAAAATGAAATGTAAGTACTTTTCAAGGCATGAGCAAACCTTGTGTTATGTTTTGAATGCATGCATATACATGAACAACAATAACATTTAAGGTCACAAATATGAACTTGAATTGACAATTAGGAAAGTTTGATCTCAATTTTTTATTAGCAAATTAGTAACATATTGTTTGAAGTTTCCATCAATTTCACAACAATTTTAACATTTTAACATTTAAGTTCACAGTGACCTTGACCTTCAAATGAATGACATTGAAATGAATGACCTTGAAATGACCAGTGGTCATCTAAGTGTGCTTGCAAACCTTTACGTCAAGTTTGAGATTCTAGGTCCAAGCATACCAAAGTTATAACAATTTTAACATTTTAACATTGAAGGTCACAGTGACCTTGACCTTCAAATGAATGACATTGAAATGAGCAGTGGTGATCTTCTAGTACTGGCCAACCTTTATGTCAAGTTTGAAGACTCTAGGTACAAGCATACCAAAGTTATAACATGGAATAAGAACTTTAACATTTTTACCTACCAAAGTTATAAGAACTTTAACATTTTTACATTCAAGGTCACAGTGACCTTGACCTTAGAATGAATGACCTTGAAATGACCAGTGGTCATCTAAGTGTGCTTGCAAACCTTCATGTCAAGTTTGAAGACTCTATGTCCAAGCATACCAAAGTTATAACAATTTTAACATTTTAACATTTAAGGTCACAGTGACCTTGACCTTCAAATGAATGACATTGAAATGACCAGTGGTCATCTTCTAGTACTGGCCAATCTTTATTTCAAGTTTGAAGACTCTAGGTACAAGCATACCAAAGTTATAACATGAAATAAGAACTTTAAAATTTTTACATTCAAGGTCACAGATACCTTGACCTTCAAATGAATGACCTTGAAATGTCCAGTGGTTACTTACTAGTTCTGGCCAACCTTCATGTCAAGTTTCAAGACTCTAGGTCCAAGCATACCAAAGTTATAACAACTTTAACATTTTTACATTCAAGGTCACAGTGACCTTGACCTTCAAATGAATGACCTTGAAATGTCCAGTGGTTACTTACTAGTTCTGGCCAACCTTCATGTCAAGTTTCAAGACTCTAGGTCCAAGCATACCAAAGTTATAACAACTTTAACATTTTTATATTGAAGGTCACAGTGACCTTCACCTTCAAATGAATGACCTTGAAATGACCAGTGGTCATCTGTTAATCCTGGCCAACCTTCATGTCAAGTTTGAAGACTCTAGGTCCAAGCATACCAAAGTTATACCATGAAATAAGAACTTTAACATTTTTACATTCAAGGTCACAGTGACCTTGACCTTCAAATGAATGACCTTGAAATGACTAGTGGTTACTAACTAGTTATGGCCAACCTTCATGTCAAGTTTCAAGACTCTAGGTCCAAGCACACCAAAGTTATAACAACTTTAACATTTTTTATATTGAAGGTCACAGTGACCTTGACCTTCAAATGAATGACCTTGAAATGACCAGTGGTCATCTGTTAATCCTGGCCAACCTTCATGTCAAGTTTGAAGACTCTAGGTCCAAGCATACCAAAGTTATACCATGAAATAAGAACTTTAACATTTTCGAGCACGCCGCCACCCCGCCCGCCTGACAACATCAATCTATAAGCCGAGATTTTTTCGAAAAAAATCCGGCTAAATATATAAAGCCTTAAAGGACAATCTTAATAACATCACCATAGAAACAAGTCTTTGTTTACTGACTATTCTGAGTTTTTGATAAAAATACCAGCACATACAGTTCAGTTATACAAGTAAACTGGGAAAAACTTCACAAAATCTGTAAAATGCCTGTAAAAACGTGACTTTAGACAAGACGAGTTTATTGGATGTTATTCTTTGAGCACTGAAACAACTTTTGTAAAAACATGTTTGTTAGTGTTTTTTTTAAATTGTTTTGTTGGCAATTAGTTACAGGAATATAAATCCAATTGACTTAATATTCATAGGGAGACCAATATGTAGACAAACATTTTATTGTTACACCACCCTTGGTAACACATTTGATACAACAAATATGGTGATTTGATCAGTGAAAAAATGTTTTACCCTTTCTTGGTATGGATGAATCATTTTACAGAAGTAAAATGTACATGAAATGATTTATATTATGTTTGCCAAATATTTTAGTTGAAACCCATAGTTAACATATACTGTAGAGTTACAGTTAGCATATTCCAAAGTATATTAGTTTTTCGGCGTAGCTGTATTAAGCCAGCTTTTCACCTTACCTGACCTTTGTAAGTGTCCAATAAAATTCAAATAAAATTTCCTGCGGCTAGTTACGAATGAATACACTTCATTTATTCCATTGGCTGATTTGAGTATACCACCAGAATATTGGAAACATATCTGCGTCTTTGTAACACTTTTTACTGCATGAAACAATTTTATCTCTAATGAAAAGGCTTAATAGATAGAACAGTTTTACACTCAATTTTCGACATCAATACAGTTTGTGCGTGCACCTTTTATTTTCAGAGGATTGCCAGGGCAAAAGCGTTTATACTTAAAAGCTATGTTCTCATTTACTACTTACTTCCATATTCCTGTCAACATGTTAACATGTAAAAGTATAAAGAGCAGTGGAAGCGAGGCCTCACTTTAATGCATTGCATTTCAACCCGCGAGGTATCAAGTCAATTCGCGGCCAGTGTGTGAATGTCAGAGTTTATATACAGGTCATCACCGGAGTTCGCGGCCAGTAAAATAATCGTTATATAATAAAGACGCTATCCGTGAACTAGGTGAACTGGAATTTTCTTTAGACCAGAAATATGTTAAATGAAAATATTCAGCAATATAATTATGGTATGTCAATAATAGATTCTTAATGTGTTTTCAACAATACAATGATAAATATTATTTTTGATTAATTTAACAATAATTATTCCACCATATTGACTAATGTATTAAGCATGAGCGCGATGATTCTCAATATTGTTAATAATCAAATCAAATAGCAATGCCCGACAAACCACTAAAACAGGTTTGTTCCAAGAACGTGCCTATAAATACGGATACTTCCCATGTGGCCGGTTGACTCATATGTTTTAATTTCACTTCCATTCCTCTTTTGGTTTTCTGTTGTTTTTTCTATAGGTTTATGACCAGCAATATGTAATAATGTAAAATAAGCCGCGAAAACTCCGCGTAACATCCCGTACTGCGTGTGATGCAGCTAAGAACTGCACAGAAAAAGACATTCGCTATTCTTGATCTCATTCATTGAACTATCAACGCCGTATATCTTTTTTAAAGATATTTCTTGTTACTGTTATTTTGATGTCACCAATTTTTTAACTGCTCCCTAGCTATGGACTTGTATATGATAACAGTACTGTGCTTTTTCTTTAAAATGATGTATATCAATTTGTTTTCATATTAAAATGACACAATAATGTTCAAGAAAAAGCATAAAGTAATAAAATAAAGTACATGTTGAGAAAGCAATCAGACCATGACCCTACTTTCTAGTCAGTCACTGTACATCCAAGCTTAACTTTGAAATTATTTTGTGCAAAATTATTGTACTTTCTTACCATTTTTAACATCGGAAACCAACCTGTTTACACTTTATCCATGTCATACCAGTGCATGTTTTCACAAAGACATTCTACATGTGCCCAACAGATTGACAGTTTCAAGTGCAATGACGATAGGTTATGAACTTACATGTACGTATAGGAAAGCTAGATTTAAATGAAGCCAAAGCTCTCTATTGTTAATGAGCCGAAAATGGGTATAATGCCATATTAGGTCAGTGCTAATAGCTCTAAAACAGCCTGCACAGTCTTGTCAGAAGCTATACTGTTTGCAATAAAGTCCCCAAATTGTGTGGTCTCATAAGCAAGTAGCTCCTGATAAGACTGCCCGGATGTTCAGGCTGGGCTGGAGCTGCTCTGGCTGTTTATGGCATAAAACCCATTTTCACCTAACTCGCGTTAAATGTCATGGTCTACTTGATAATGAAGGCTTCTAAACTTCCACGTATGTGTTATTGCAAAATGAAGATGACAGAATGTGAAATGAACATTATTAAAAGCATTGAACAAACAATTATCATAAAGCATTTAAAAAGATATAAAACATTTCAATTGAACAACAATGAAGCACATGAAACATTCAAAACATGTACTTTTAAATATATGAATTTTCTCAACAATATGCAATAAACTATTAATTATTTTAAAAAACAACAAGATATAATTTACATGTAAATATAGATATGTGAACAAGTGTGAGCAAATAAAATATCTCTACAGAAAGACTATTCAATATCACAAAAAAGTAGAATTACAATCAGTACAAAATTGAATAACATTCACCATTAAGGTATTATTATCTATGCACAATATTTGTTTGACGTCAATTAGACCTTCAAATGTAACATTTATGATAAAACACAATATATATTTTAGCAATCCAATCTGAAATCACAACCTATTCAACATATCATTTGTTTCTTCCACATAAAATAATGCATGTTTTATTAAATAATTATACTGTATAACACCCCTCATGGTTATTTTAAACAATTACATTTCAAAACATTTTTAATTGCCAATCAACAATGATAAATTGAAACTTATTTCTTACCTGATACCAGATAATCAGGAGGTGCCTAAATCAGCTTGCATACACATTTCTTCAGCAGTATTGCACATGTAGTTAAACACATATATGATATAAATAACTTCATTCATAATAAAAAATTGCCTTTTATCTGTGGAATGGATTTCCATAATAATATTCAATAAAAGGAGTATAATGTTACTCATATGGGACAAAAACACAATACTAAGCTGAGATAGGAAAGCACGAAATAAACTTTGTATAATGAATATCTTTTTTTGTTTTAATCATTTGCCAATTCATTTGCAAAACTTCTGGATATGTAAAAACAACACTATAGACTAACTTCAAACATTAAACCTTCCTAAAAGAGGTAAAGAATAATAAGATGAAACAAACAAAGAAATTGCACTAAAGTTACGAAAGTCAAAGAATTTACAACACAATAGAAACACATTTATGAGAAAAAAATAGAACTAAGGTAATTTAAAAGTCTTATGTAAAATACTCACACATATTATAAGTACCATGTAAAATTTATCACAATTACATGCAAATTTGTTCTTCACTTAAACTGCATAATGTAATGCAGCAGACTTGAAATGTTGTTTTGAATGCGTAAAACATATTTACAGCATAAAATGAAATTTTGATTTGGATTTTAACAAATTGAGGTAAACATACAAATTCCAAATGAAATGATGCACAGACATATAATCTATACTTACAAAGATTGCATACACCTACCATATAGTTTTACATTTAGAAAAAAATAAAATAAATGTGAGCACAATCTATACAAATAAAACCTAGACAATTTTGAAGAACAAGAATTTGACCATCAAGATGAATATAAATTTACTGGTCTGTTTATACAACAACAAATGAACCCAAACTTATTTTGTCTCAATAAATTTGATCAGCATTTACACAGATGAATATATGTTTCATTTGAGTATTACTGTTAGACATATCTGTAATGCCCAAGCAATATGGATTCAAATATGTAAGACAGTTATTGAAGCAAATGAATATATTCATAACATCTAACAGAAACTATGAAACTGCATTTGTAACAATTTATGGAAATTAACAAATTGACAGCACACTTAAAAATCATCATCATCATCTGTTCTGTAAGTAGCGGTTGGCTCTGTTGGCTGAGCTTCGTCTTCATCATCACCCTCATCCTCATAATCATCAACATAATCATCTTCCTCCTCCTCCTCCTCATCATCATAGTCATGGTGATCAACGACTTCACCGGTACGACTGTTCACAACAGAACCTTCCCCATTGAGACCATCACCTCGTTTATCATTGACTGAATGTCTGTCATCAATTTCACTTTCCTCTAGCTCTTCCTGCTCGTTTATGCTCATCTGGTATGTTTTAAGCGTTTGGGTGTCGTTCAAAGTAGCCGTGTTGTTCATATCAGACTGTATAGTACTGTACAGATCATCATCTTCCGTACTCTTAAAGTTATACGTATCTGCGGATTGGTCCTCACTGACTTTCGAGGTTTTTGAGGTCTCGTTCAAACCGGTTTCCTCCAGTTCCACATTGGTCTCACCTCGACCCTTCTTTAGATGCCCATAGCCAGCAGTGTACTTGTCCAGGTCAAGGTTAGTTCCGTTCATGAGCGGATTGTCAGTCTTGGTCATCGAGAGGCTTGTGTCGTCATCCATGTCGTAGCGGGGGATGTTCAGCTGCTGTCGGATGTCGTCTGTAATCTGATGTAACCTCAACTGTGTTGGAAAGATAAACATTTCTTTAGTGCAAATTAGCCTTAACCTGTGTGCAAACTCGAGGTATACATGCCTTTCATGTAAAACGTGGTTACAACCAGCTTAAAACAGATTTGAAAATGAAAATACACTGAATATTTCTGTAGAATCTACAGAAAAAGATATTTTTGTAAGTAAAACAAGAAATGTGTTTGTCAGAAACACTATGTCCCCTCTTGCGCCGCTTTGATTATTTTTTTTACTTTTGACCTTGAAGGATGACCTTGACCTTGAGCTTTCACCACTCCAAATGTGCGGCATGTGTTTGTCAGAAACACTTTGTCCCCTTCTGCGCCGCTTTGAATTATTATTTTTTGACCTTTGACCTTGAAGGATGACCTTGACTTTTCACCACTCAAAATGTGCGGCTCCATGAGATACACATGCATGCCAAATATCAAGTTGCTATCTTCGATATTGCAATAGTATTCAGAAAATGAGCGATTTTGGCCACATATATTTGACCTCTGACCTTGAAGGATGACCTTTCACCACTCAAAATGTGCAGCTCCATGAGATACAGATGCATACCACATATCAAGTTGCTATCTTGAATATTGAAAAAGTTATTGCAAATGTTAAAGTTGGAGCAAACAGACCAACAAACCAACAGATAGACAGGGCAAAAACAATATGTCCCCCACTATAGTGGGTGGGGGACATAAAAATATATACGTGGGAAGGTCAGATAACTATGTCCATTTAAAGGTTATTAGTTCCCTCGACCCTAGACCTTGAAGGATGATGTTCACCTTGAAATTTTAGAACTCAAAATGTGCAGCTCCATGAGATACACATGCATGCAAAATATCAAGTCGCTATGTTAAATATTGAAAAAGTTATGGCCAATGACAATATCTCGGGTTTTGTCCAAAAACAGCCGAGCTAAAAATGTGTTTGTCAGAAACACTATGTCCCCTTCTGCGCCGCTTTGAATTTTTTTGTTGTTGTTTGACCTTTGACCTTGAAGGATGACCTTGACCTTGACCTTTCAGCACTCAAAATGTGCGGCTCCATGAGAAACACATGCATGCCAAATATCAAGTTGGTATCTTCAATATTGCCAAAGTATTCATAAAATGAGCGATTTTGGCCACATATACTTGACCTCTGACCTTGAAGGATGACCTTGATCTTTCACCACTCAAATTGTGCAGCTCCACCAGATACACATGCATGCCAAATATCAAGTTGGTATCTTCAATTTTGCCAAAGTATTCATAAAATGAGCCATTTTGGCCACATTTATTTGACCTCTGACCTTCAAGGATGACCTTGACCTTTCACCACTCAAAATGTGCAGCTCCATGAGATACACATGCATGCCAAATATCAAGTTGCTATCTTCAATATTGCAAAAGTATTCATAAAATGAGCGATTTTGGCCACATATATTTGACCTCTGACCTTGAAGGATGACATTGACCTTGACCTTTCACCACTCAAAATGTGCAGCTCCATGAGATACACATGCATGCCAAATATCAAGTTGCTATCTTGAATATTGAAAAAGTTATTGCAAATGTTAAAGTTGGAGCAAACAGACCAACAGACCAACGTACAGACCAACAGACAGGGCAAAAACAACATGTCCCCAACTAAAGTGGGTGGGGGACATAAAAATATTTCAAATACAGAGTTATCTGGGAGATCTGAAGTTGCTGCAAATTTCTTAATTCCGCTGGGTAAGTTTTGTGTCAACTGTACACCTTACAAAAAACACAGAAAATAAAAAGTTTTTCATTAAAGACAAACAACTAGTATTCCCCACTGATTCTATGCAGGCAATACATACAAATATATGAGTGCATCATACATTCAAGGTGCTTAAATACTGTGAAACCATTTATTTTCAACAGCACAAAATTTCGCCATTTTTATAAAAATGACGATTTCGTCAGCACTTAAATTCGCCGATTTCTGATTTTGAATTTTAAAAAATGCGTCAGTCAATATCCGATTTGTGTGTAATACATATTCGCAATCAATCGCAGTTGCAAAAAATCGTGGTACGAATGCGGGAACACACTTGAGAAACACTGCAGGATATGGGGCCTGTTTGTCACATGCCAATTAACTAGTCTTTTGTTATCAAGGGACAGTAATGGACCCTCTTAATGTATGCCATTAACACGTTCATTGTTATGATTAGCGGACAAGTGGGATCGAATAACCGTTAACAAGTGTTTGTAACAACGAAGCCAATTGCCAATTGGGTATGTGTTCTAGTTGGTATGGTTTTTATTAAAATGCTGTCAATACCGTTTTAAAACTGTTTGTGTTATACGAAAGAGGTTCCAGTTTGTTAAGTGTTTTTTTTTTCAAATAAAATGCTTTTTTTCTGATATCAACATTAAAATTAGAAACTCTATTTGTGTGTTTGTTCTTAAAAAGTAAACTACCGGTATATTAATCAATAATGTCAATAATTTAAAAATAAATAAATTGATACATATAAAATAGTAATAAGTGTGGTTAAACGCAAACAATCAAACAACAAACAGCAATTAAAATATTCATTATTAATTTGTGATAAATACGCATGTTGATCACACATCGTCATCTTTTTATTTGGTTTATTGTCTTTCATCGGCATTCGCTGTGTGATGGCTAATATGCAACACCCCTGAAAAACACAATGCACCTAATGGGTAATAAAGTTATAAACAATTAGCGCTAATTCATTACCATTCTACATAAACGAAGTCAACGCATTCGATACAGCTGTAATGCACACGCGTTTTAAAGAAGTGTCACGTGTCAGTTAAGTACCTTGTGTAATCTACATCCCTTTGTGTCAAAACCGGATTAATCTTGATTACGAAACAGCAGTGAATGTGTGCATGGATTATGTTGGAATTTAATGCCTCATGTCTACGGTATAGTTTAAAATATTGTTCAATTTGGTATTTGTTTTTGTTCAAACATAGAGCATGATTGTTCGTTAGGATCTTAAATTCGCAGATCGGTCGACTGACGAAATTTATGAAAATTAATGCCTGACGATTAATAATGGTTTCACAGTACATAAAAAGATCCTCTATACATTCAACATGACTCAATAAATTCAAAGTGCAATCAGTATATTCAAATTGCATCAAATACATTGAATCAAATACAATACATTTAAAGTGACTCAATACATTCAAAGTGACTCATTACATTCAAAGTACTCATTACATTCAAAGTCATCATTACATTCAAAGAGCCTAAATTCATTCAAAATGCACCAGCACAAGTGCCTCAATACATATCCTTTGAGACACCTGGTCGATTTTTGCAGCGAAACGCTGTAGAGTATTGAAACATATACAATTTTTCTCTTCTCAGAACCGCGGCTTTTTTTAAAGGTATTAACACCTACAACTTTGTTAAACGTGCAGGTTTTCTCACAACTTTCAATACTGTAACGGATTTTCGCTTTTTTTAAATGCATTTTACAGTTCACAATGAAAATCGGGCCTAAAATAAGTTTCTACCCGTCACAGTTGTTTATCTTCAAACAATTATCCGCTTAAATACATCATAATTTGTTTTAGAAAGAGATGCCCTATAGCGGTTTCTACCGTATTTTTACGCTTTTATACAACTGAAAAATGAAGTGCATGAGAATACTAGTATATAGTAGATGTAGACAACAGAAGAACTGTAACATATTTTTACGAACTTGTCAATAGCAAATAAACCTCTGTAATGTATAAAAACGTACTTAAAAAAAAAAATCAATACAGATCAATTCACAATATTACTCACGATCTGTTGTATGATTTGATATTTTTTGCCAAAACGTTGCAATATTAATATTCAAAATGCAGAACTTTCTTAAGTTTTTACCACAAACATGACAGAAAATCATTGTCTATTTTTTGAGAAAACAAGAGATGTGTTTGTCAGAAACACAATGCGACCTAATGCACCGCTTTTTTTAAAACCTTTGACCTTGAAGGATGACCTTGACCTTTCACCACTCAAAATGTGCAGCTCCATGAAATACACATGCATGGCAAATATCAAGTTGCTATTTTCAATACTTCAAAAGTTATTGCAAAACTTTACTATATTAATTTTTTTAATTTTCGACCTTTGACCTTGAAGGATGACCTTGACCTTTCACCTCTCAAAATGTGCAACTCCATGAGATACACATGCATGCCAAATATCAAGTGGCTATGTTCAATATTTCAAAAGTAATTGCAAAACTTTACTATATTAAAGTTTTAAATTTTTGACCTTTGACCTTGAAGGATGACCTTGACATTGACCTTTCACCACTCAAAATGTGCAGCTCCATGAGATACACATGCATGCCAAATATCAAGTTGCTATGTTCAATATTTCGAAAGTTATTGCAAAACTTTCCTATATTAAAGTTTTTAATTTTTGACCTTTGACCTTGAAGGATAACCTTGACTTTTCACCACTCAAAATGTGCAGCTCCATGAGATACACATGCATGCCAAATATCAAGTTGCTATGTTCAATATTTCAAAAGTTATTGCAAAACTTTAATATATTAAAGTTTTAAATTTTTGACCTTTGACCTTGAAGGATGACCTTGCCCTTTCACCACTCAAATGTGCAGCTCCATGAGATACACATGCATGCCAAATATTAAGTTGCTATGTTCAATATTTCAAAAGTTATTGCAAAACTTTACTGTAAGGTTATAGTTTTGGGACAGAATGACAGACAGACAGACAGACAGGCCAAAAACAATATACCCCCGATCATTCGATCCGGGGGCATAAAAAGTTTCAGGGTTCCTCACCTAATAAGGGTCAGGTTTTGAAACAACGAAATTTGTATGCGTTCTATAATGTTGTAGTCGTTCACTGTAAACACCGCCCCAGCTTTGAGGAGAGAAAAAACGTGTACGTTCTAAAACGTTACAGGTGTGCAAAGGATATCAGCCTCATACACAATATTAAATCACAAGTTCTAACTTAACAACCCTTAACCATTCAAATAAGCAGTTAGACATATTAGAAGCCTCTTAGAAAATCTTATTATACTTTATTATATACCTTTCTTACTAAATTCAACCTTTAAGGCCCCCATTTCAACTCTCAGAATCTGAGGAGTAGCAAACAGCATAAAACCTGACTGCGAGTAAGTCGCAGGATGTTCAGGTTTTATGCTGGTTGCATGTACACATTTTCACTTTGCTTCTAAGTGGGAAATGGTTAACCCATTTATGCCTTGTGTCTAGAAAAAAGGCCCTGGCAAACAGCGTAGACCCAGATGAGACGCCGCATGATGTGGCGTCTCATCAGGGTCTGCGCTGTTTGCTTAAAGGAATTTCTGTGAGAAATATTCTAAATATAGAAATAAATATACTAGACATCCCTAATTTTGGAAATAAATTGATCCAATTTAGAAGGATGGGAGAGTCCACTTGGCATACCGGGTACATGGGTTAAACTAAGGTGCAATGTACTGAGCGTGATGCTCACCTCATCCAGCCGTCCCTTGTTGCGGGCAATATGGGCCTTGAACACCTGCCTCAGAGACCTGGTATAGACAACAGGGCAGGTATTTTAGAAGTGTTTTAGCAAATAGTTATTTATAGTAATAGCAAAATACATTACGCATAGCAAATACATATGGGTGTAAAAAAGACAACCAATATCCAATATGATATCAATTGGGTATTTTTGCATAATAACATATAATATTATAAATAAATAAATATTATGATTATTATACATTCTGCTTTTCAACTGAAAATTTACAACATTTTAATTTTAACTTAGACAAAATAGACAGCAAGGCAATAAACTGAGGATAAAAACTCTAGATCTAATCTAATAAATAAGTTTTCAATGACTTAACAAAACAAACTACTGTAAATTACTGATTTATTCAAACAAATGAGTTTCTATGAATATATTTAATGACATAATCAACACAATGAATAGCGTTTAAAAAATATAAAGGAACAACAATTAAATGAAGCTATAATGAATATATAATTTGAGTAAGTAGATAAGCGAGGCAAGCTTGCCTGTCCGTATAATACCTCTGTCTGGCACTCACCTGTCCGTATATATACCCCTGTCTAGCACCTCATTAGTGACATCTCGCATGAATCGCACATACATAGCTTCCTCATCTCTGAAAAAAAGAAGTCGCTTTTAATCATCATAAATATAAAGAAGTGAACCTCCAGCTGCTGGAGCAGTATTGCATTCTCATTATTAACAATTAGTTGGCCCTTTATTTGACCAATTGCCAAAACAGTACAAAACAGCACAATACAAAACTACATAAACACATATAAGAATAAAGCTAGGGTCTATGCAAAGCATTGGGGGTTGAAACCGGTTTTAAAGGCGCTCAACCTCACACTTAGCCCAGCAATATTCATGATACATATAAGTGTAAATAAAATTTAACCTCATAGCATTTAAACTCAAATTAAACAATAATAAAAGGGAATAAAACGCATTAAATTTAAATACCATTCAATTACTCAATGGTAGGAAAGACACTAGAGCAACAGAGTTACCACTTTTTGAGGAACGATGAAATTAAACTACCAACAAGTGTCAACTACATCCCTTCTTTTAAACAAGAGAGGTGTTTGTCAGAAACACAATGCCCCATAATGCACCGGTTTTTTTTAACCTTTGACCTTGAAGGATGACCTTGACCTTGACCTTTCACCACTCAAAATGTGCAGCTCCATGAGATACACATGCATAGCAAATATCGTGTTGATATTTTCAATATTTCATAAGTTATTGCAAAACTTTACTATATTAAAGTTTAAAATTTTTGACCTTTGACCTTGAAGGATGACCTTGACCTTGACTTTTCACCATTTAAAATATGCAGCTCCATGAGATACACATGCATGCCAAATATCAAGTTGCTATGTTCAATATTTCAAAAGTTATTGCAAAACTTGAATATATTAAAGTTTTAAATTTTTGACCTTTGACCTTGAAGGATGACCTTGACCTTTTACCACTCAAAATGTGCAGTTCCATGAGATACACATGCATGCCAAATATCAAGTTGCTATGTTCAATATTTCAAAAGTTATTGCAAAACTTTACTGTAACCTTAAAGTTTTGGGACAGATTGACAGACAGACAGGCCAAAAACAATATACCCACGATCTATCGATCCGGGGGCATAAAAAAAGATTTTACAGCATCATAAAGTTAATATTTCAGATCATCATCGTGACAGGAAGAAGCAGCAATAATGGGTGTAAAAGATCCATATAACATAGCGCTAATATAACGCTATAAAGTCAATGTCCTATGCATTTAGCCTAAAACAGTGAAAGTGTGTCATATGAAGCAATATAGAAGGGATGATGTCAAATAAATCAATGTAGCCAAGAACATTGAAAGTGTATCATATGACGCAATTGAGAAGCGATGACACGATTACGTGAAAAAATCCAATATAATTAAAGGGGCAGTACTGTAAAGTGTAAATAAAAAATAAAAATATTAAAGGGGCAGTACTGTAAAATCGAATTACTTATAAAACCAGCTTAGGTGATTGAATATTTAAGAATCAAACATATAAAATGGTCATTCAATTAATTATTCCAAATTTTAAGAGAAGAAAGATATAATGAATCGAAAACCAACAAGCACCTATTTTTCAGTACGTTAACATCATATCCTTTTGATAAAAATGAGTTAATTAAATTGAAAAGTTTAATACAAACATTTTCTTTGAGATATTTTAATTTGCGAACACACTCTAAAACATCTCCATACAAGAAACCGTCAGAGACGGGTGAAGCTCCCCAAAGGTTTATTTTGTCACAATATTTCACTATATATTCAGATAAAAGGAAACGTCTTGAGGGACATAACTTTGGACAAAATAATATGATGGATGGTTTAGCAACTTAAACATTTCAAAAGGCCATAACTCTCTAAATAAATCATCTCACCAGAACCCACAGATAACATGCGCATCTCCTCAAGCTTCCCATAAAGCTTCATTGAAATCCAGTCAGTAGTTGGGGAGAAATAGCCCGGACAAGAATTGCACTATATGTACAGTTTATAGAAAATTTCAAAACGCCATAACTATGTGAAAAATCATCCGACCATAAACGGCTGATAAAGTGCGCATCTCCTGTTGGTAGTGGAGCTTCCCATAAAGTTTCATTGAATTCCTGTGATAAGTTGCTGAGAAATAGCTCTGACAAGAATTGCACTATATGTACAATGGAAAATTTCAAAGGGCCATAACTCTGTGAAAAATCATCCGACCATAACCGGCTGATAATATCCACATCTCCTGTTGATAGTGAAGCTTTCCATAAAGTTTCATTGAATTCCCGTAATAAGTTGCTGAGAAATAGCTCGGACAAGAATCACACTACATGTACAATGGAAAATTTCAAAGGGCCATAACTCTGTGAAAAATCCTCCGACCAGAACCGGCTGACAATGTGCATATCTCCTCTTAGTAGTGAAGCTTCCAATAAAGTTTCATTGAATTCCGGTCATTAGTTGCTGAGAAATAGCCCGGACAAGAATTGCACTATATGTACAGTTAATGGAAAAATTTCAAAGGGCCATAACTCTATGAAAAATCATCCAACCAGAACTGGCTGATAATATGCACATCTCCTCTTGGTAGTGAAGCTTCCCATAAAGTTTCATTGAATTCCGGTCATTAGTTGCTGAGAAATAGCCCGGACAAAAATTTTGCATGGACAGACACACAGACACACGGACGGACAGACGAAGCGGCGACTATATGCTCCCCCCAAACAAATTTTTGGGGGAGCATAAAAAGATCAGCTATAAGTGGTGCACATTGCACAACTAGTACCCATAGGAACGCCGATAATTTGTTTAAATATTTTACCATTAAATTCAACGAACAAGTTATCCAGAAGAAAAGTAAGTGCTGCACAAAAGTCAAGACAAGTCCAAATGTTGTATTTATCTAATATCTGATAAGTAAAAAAAGCTGTTTAAAGCAAGATTCGAACACTTCTCTCTAGCAAATGTTTTTTCAATCAAAGAAACAAGTTTTATTAAAGTGTGAGGAAGCGTTGTATAAAGTGTAGAAAAATCATATGTGCTTACGGTCCTTGTGACACCTTCTATTTTTTCTTTTCAATTTTATCAATAACTTTTAAGATGTTTTGTATTGATCAAAATAGGTTTATATTACTATTTTCATTAACTTTATTACAATATTTAGCTATATGATGTCTAATAGCACTCAATGCAGATGTTAGATACACTGATAATTGCTTGGTGGTACAAGACACTGAACTAGCGATAAAACTACTTTTATATGGCGTTTTATGTAATTTAGGTATGCAGTGAAGTGATGGCAATTTCTTCAGTAATATTAACTAATTTTTGGCATGCAGCAATATGGTCGGCAATAATTTCATTAGGTTGCTTATTGTAATCACAATATGATGTTGTTTGTGAAAGTTCTTGTGAAATAGTTAGAACATAAAACACTCGTCATATTATTATTATCTGCAGGAACTATGACGAATTTAGATTGTAAGTCGTCAAGCAATTTGCAGAGACTTGGTTTATTAAATTTAGGTAAATGTTGTACGGCCAAAGGATATTTATTATAAAAATGTATCTTATTCATGGCCATACATAACACTTTGGTGTTCTATTCATTGAGTGCAGTAATTTCAGCATTTTCCTTCCTGCACCATTTACATGTAGTACAATATTCCTGTAAGGATGTTTCGATTTTCTTAATGCAGGCATATAAATCAACAGGAATAGGCAGTCTATACTTAGGTCCTCTTAGTAAATTTCTTAGGTTTGTATTTTGAATGAAATTAAGGTCCCCAGTAATATAACATGTCCAACTGGACTATATGCATATTTTGTACATTAATATCGGTGGTAATAGAATTATAAGCAGGGATCATATTTTTTTCAGTTTTGTCAGTCCTAGACCGATTGGGGTCATGAAAGACCGATTGAAAATCCCAGTGGGTCCGATTCTGTTTGCTAAAATTCCCATGTCATGAAAAAGATTAGACAGTGCACATGCTAACACACCCTAAGGACATTCTTATCTCTATTAGGTGTGATAAATCATTCGCTGCAGTCTCTAAACCGGTCAGGACCGGTTTATTGCATGTCGGACCTTATACACTGTTCAAAAGCACGCACTTTAACCAAACAAATATGCAGATACATTTTCCACCAGCGTAATAATCCGGTAATATAATTATGAATGAAAGTCGCCGATCTAATCGACAGAACAGCCAAAAGTTATTTTTATGGCAGAACTTCACGTAAAATAGTACACAAGAAAAATAATACACATTGTATAAATCTTTAGTAAAAACCGTGTTAGAATCAAAACAAGGGCTGTTTGTAAAACATTCATGCCCCCCATATGGGCTGTCCGTTGTAGTGGCAGCCATTGTGTGTATACGATTTTTGTCACTGTGACCTTGACCTTTGACCTAGTGACCTAAAAATCAATAGGGGTCATCTGCGAGTCACGATCAATGTACCTATGAAGTGTCATGATCCTAGGCAAAAGCGTACTTGAGTTATCATCCGAAAATCATTTTACTATTTCAGGTCACCGTGACCTTGAACTTTGACCTTGTGACCTCAAAATCAATAGGGGTCATCTGCAAGTCATGATCAATCTACCTATGAAGTTTCATGATCCTAGGCGTATGTGTTCTCGAGTTATCATCCGAAAACCATTTTACTATTTCGGGTCACCGTGACCTTGACCTTTGACCTAGTGACCTCAAAATCAATAGGGGTCATCTGCAAAATATGATCAATCTACCCATGAAGTTTCATGATCCTAGGTGTATGCATTCTTGAGTTATCATCCGGAAACCATTTTACTATTTCGGGTCACCGTGACCTTGACCTTTGACCTAGTGACCTCAAAATCAATAGGGGTCATCTTCAAGTCATGATCAATCTACCCATGAAGTTTCATGATCCTAGGCGTATGCGTTCTTGAGTTATCATTCAAAAACCATTTTACTATTTCGGGTCACCGTGACCTTGACCTTTGACCTAGTGACCTCAAAATCAATAGGGGTCATCTGCGAGTCATGATCAATGTACCTATGAAGCTCATGATCCTAGGCCCAAGCGTTCTTGAGTTATCGTCTGACAACCACCTGGTGGACGGACCGACAGACCAACAGACCGACCGACCGACAGACCGACATGAGCAAAGCAATATACCCCCTCTTCTTCGAAGGGGGGCATAATAATTCGTGTACTTAATAGTTTGTTGTTGAATAACCCACGACCGGAAAATTAGATGCGTGGTTTGAAATCACTCGTGCTATTTGGTTTTGTTATTGTCAGTAGCCAACCTACGCACAGACATTTGGTTGGTTTAGTGCATGTTTGTAAGCTATTATTGAGTCGACAACGATTTAAAACATCGGTATAGACTTACACAGATTAATAATATTGATAACGATGAAAAAAAGTCTGATAAAACAGCACACGAAACAACAATGAAATAGCAAATGATAAAAGTTGAGAAAACTCGTATGTTCCGTTTTAAAAAAATGCCTAAGAGAATTTTACTTGTACATTTATTATACCACCTTCATGAATGGCAAAATCAATGGTATATATTTTAACGTAATTTGTCATCATTTTGGACATAACCTTTGGATACTTTTTCCCCATTAATATCAAGACCGATTGATGTTGCGGGAAAATATGATCCCTGATTATAAGTAAACACGATACTTCTAACAGGTTTACTATATTTATAGCAAATAAGTGGTGATTCAGTATTGCGGAAATAAAGGGGTATCAACTGAAGCACATTTTTATCATTAAATATTTTAGGAAGGTCAATTAAATCAAGACCATTTTTACAAAACTCAATTTTGATACGATATCTTGTTTTATGAAAATGATTGATAATTTTCAGATATATTGTTCATTCTTTTAAACGGTAAACCACCCATCTATATCCTGATATTTCACTTTAAACCAAAGGCAAAACTGATTTCAATGAAATTTTCAAGATATATATGGAATTATTAATATTTAAGCCTATTTTATATCTTGAAAATTGTGTTTACTGCATGTCATAATATCACTATTCATGCAGTCTTGTAAAACATCTTTTGCAAGTTTTTCTAGAATACATCACTGTAAATTAATGAAACATATATATAGAAAAAATATTATCTTTTATTTTGATGTAAATTATTTTATTCTATTAAAAAACAAGAGGGCCTGAAAGACCCAAAGTCGCTCACCTGAGATAACAAGATATTATTGGGACAATTCTTCTGACCAAGTTTTATGAAGACCGCCCCTTGGAAGCCATGTTTTTCAAGCAAACATAATTATTTTCAAACTCATCCAAGATATCATTGAGACCAATCTTCTGACCAAATTTCATGAAGATTGGACAATAAATGTGGCCATATAAGTGTTACAGCCATATAAGGAAAAATGCCCCACCCCTGGCGGCCATGTTTTTCAACCAAAGAGCATCATTTTTTAACACTCCCAAGATATTATTGGGATGAATCTTCTGACCAAGTTTCATGAAGATTGGACAATAAATATGACCTCTAGAGTGTTAACAAGATTTTACTATGGCCATATATAGCCATATAAGAAAAAATGCCCCGCCCCTTGACAGCCATGTTTTTCAAGCAAAGATTACCATTTTCAAACTCATCCAAGATATCATTAGGACAAATTTTCTGACCAAGTTTCATGAAGATTGGAAAATAAATGTGGCCTCTAGAGTGTTAACAAGGTTTTACTATAGCCATATAAGAAAAAATGCCACGCCCTCTGGCAGCAATGTTTTTCAACCAACCGGCATCATTTTCGAACTTGTCCAAGATATTATTGGGATGAATCTTCTGACCAAGTTTCATGAAGATTGGACAATAAATTTGGCCTCTAGAGTGTTAACAAAATTTTACTATAGCCATATATAGCCATAGAAGGAAAAATGCCCCGCCCCTTGGCAGCCATGTTTTTCAAGCAAACGTAACCATTTTCGAACTCAACTGTCATATCCAGAAAACACATGATCTGACCAATTTCATGAAGATTGGACCAAAAATGTGACTTGTAGAGTGTTCACATGTTTCCACTATATACATATAGAGAAAACTGCCCAGCCCCCTGGCGGCCATGTTTTTTCACCGATTTTGACCATTTTCCAACTCGTCCGAGATATCAATGAAAGCAATGTTTCCACTAAGTTTCATTATGATTAGGCAAAAATGGTGACTTCTAGAGTGTTCACAAGGTTTCTCTATAGCCATATAAGGAATAATGCCCCGCCCCCTGGCGGCCATGTTTTTCAACCGACCGGAACCATTTTTAAACTCAACCAACATATCATTTAGACAAACATTTTGACAAAGTTACATGAAGTTTTGGCAACAAATGTGACTTCTTCAGTGTTCACAAGGTTTTTCTTTTTTTGACCTAGTGACCTAGTTTTTGACCCATCATGACCCAGTTTCGAACTCAGTTGAGGTTTCAATGGGACAAATGTTCTGACCAAGTTTCATGAAGATCGGAAAATAAATGTGGCCTCTAGAGTGTTCACAAGGCAAAATGTTGAAGACGCACGACGGACGACGCACGATGGACAAAAGGCGATCACAAAAGCTCACCATGAGCACGTTGTGCTCAGGTGAGCTAACAAAATACATATGAGCCTTGCTCTGTGAAAAGGGGGTTTAATGCATGTGCGTAAAGTGTCGTCCTCAATTAGCTTGTGAAGTCCACACAGGCTAATCAGGGACTACACTTTCCGCTTTTATGATATTTTTTGTTTAAAGAAAGTCTCTTCTTAGCAAAAAACAAGTTTATGCGGATTAATGAGTTCAGGCTATTCTGGGACGACACTTTACACACATGCATTTAACCCCCTTTTAACAAAGCACTGCTCACATGTATTAACCAAATATACAGACACAATTCATATATATTTCTACTATACAACATGTTGTATCTTATAACAGCATCGTGCAGGGGTTAATAAGTAAATACAGTAAATACTCAAAGTTTTCAGACACTTAAAAATAATTATTTTTTCCATGTCAGAAAATTAAGATACGAAAAATATTTAAAAATTACAGGTGTTCGGAAATTCAGAGACAAAACTTAAGGCGTCCAAAAAGTATAATTATATTGAAATAAAAGCAATAAATCAATGTACAATGATTTTATTGATTAACTATTATTTTTCTGCTTAACAAAATAAATACAACTTCACAGCTTTGATAACTCTTGCCTGAAATGATATAGAACAAAAAGGTAAAAACAGGAAAACATTTTGCTTCCTTAATAGGACGAAACTGTTTCAAATGCTGTTAGGTGAATCCATTGTGTTCTACCAGTAGCAAGTTTTTTTTACCCAATTATGCGAATGTAATGGTTGATTGCCCTCAGACATGCATCTGCCAGGTCTTATGACCTTAATCAGGTTGTAAAAAAACGTGATCGCAGTGTCACAAGATAAGCAAAAACAGGGTAGGAGTGTGTAGAATAGCGCTGTAAAATATACTGTCCAGAGATTTTTTTTGTCCAATTGGAAAAAGTACCTGTACCGGTCCAATTGGGAAAAATTGAGTCGTGAAAACCCTATAATTGGGAAAAATCGAGTCGTGAAACCCTAAAATTGGGAAATTGGTGAATTTGATTTAATGCTCCCAAATACTTTAAAATTGATAACTAAGTGTCTTTAAGCTGTCAATATTATATTTACCTAGGTTCAAACCATAGAGCTGCATAGGGAAACTAACAAAATGTTGCATTTTCCAAAAACAAAAACAAAACAAAAAAAATGTTTTTTTTTGTTTTTTACCTTAATTGGGAATTTTTTGGACAGCAATTGAGAAATTTGTAGTTTTTGCGTAATTGGGAAAGTGCCGTTTACCGGTACTTTATAAAGAAGGAAAAAAATCGCTGCTGTCTGAAAATTAAGAGATATTAATTATGAACGAAAACCTGTATGTCCGAAAAAATTAAGAGTCACGAAAAAAAAAAATGTTTGCTAAAAAGAGGCTGTTGGAAAACTTAGAATGTCCAAAAACTTGAGTAATTTTGGTAGGCTTGTTGTTTATCGCTTCATAGGCATTGAGCTATTACTGTTAAACAAATGCCAGCAAGGGACAGGTGTTACTATTAGATTCTCTATTGGGTAACAGTCAAAGCTGCAAACCTTTCCGTAAATTATTAAAATATTTTAATTGCTTATAATGAACAAGAGCTGTCAGAAGACAGCGCGCTCGACTTTTCAAGTGCTTGACAGTATAATAGGGAAATTGTTCATTATCATATTCAATAAGGTCAAGGTAATATTGTCATATTCTAACTGGATGAGGACCATAATTAAAACATATTGATCACTTATGTTTTAAAGAAGTGGTACATTATAGACAATTCTGAGTTCAGGTATATTTTCCACAATCTATTGAACATTTGTAAAGACATAAAACAAACTAATAAGATTAAATATCAAGTTTGATAGCAATAGCTTGGGTGTGATGGTTGGACGGTCTTTAAAAAATAACATAATAAATATAAATATTTGTGGGTTTTTTACCATGTTCCAAAAAAAAAAAATTGTGTGGGGGGGTGGAGAGGGGAAATAATGTGGGTGTGTGGTCATTTATTAGATGATATTTCAAAAATAAGAAGGGGGGATTCTGGGGTTGGGCCTGGGGGATTGTTTGGGTTGAGGCCATTGTGGTATATCAGGTAAGTGTTGTAAGAGCTGTGTTCGTGAAACACAATGCCCCCTACTGCGCCGCTTTGAAGCCATATATCTGACCTATGAAGGATGACTTTGACCTTTCACCACTCGAAATGTGCAGCTCCATGAGATACACATGCATGCCAAATATTGAATTTCTATTTTCAATATTGCAAAATTTGACCTTTGACCTTGAAAGATTACCTTGACCTTTCACCACTCAAAATGTGCAGCTCCATGAGATACGCATACATGCCAAATATCAAGTTGCTATCTTCAAAATCGCAAAATTTGACCTTTGACCTTTTACCTTGAAGGATGACCTTGACTTTTCACCACTCAAAATGTGCAGCTCCATGAGATATGCATGCATACCAAATATTGAGTTGCTATCTTCAATATTGCAAAATTTGACCTTTGACCTTGAAAGTTTACCTTGACCTTTCACCACTCAAAATGTGCAGCTCCATGAGATACGCATACATGCCAAATATCAAGTTGCTATCTTCAATAACGCAAAATTTGACCTTTGACCTTTTACCTTGAAGGATGACCTTGACTTTTCACCACTCAAAATGTGCAGCTCCATGAGATATGCATGCAAACCAAATATTGAGTTGCTATCTTCAATATTGCAAAATTTGACCTTTGACCTTGAAGGATGGCCTTGACATTTCACCACTTAAAATGTGCAGCTCCATGAGATACGCATGCATGCCAAATATCGAGTTGCTATCTTCTATATTGCAAAATTTGACCTTTGACCTTGAAGGATGACCTTGACCTTAACCTTTCACCGCTCAAATGATGCAGCTCCATGAGATACACATGCATACCAAATATCAAGTTGCTATCTTCAATATTGCAAAAGTTATGACCAATGTTAAAGTTCTCAGACGGACCGACAGACGCCAATTATTTGACCTTTGACCTTGACCTTCCACCACTCAAAATTTGCAGCTCCATGAGATACACATCCATGCCAAATATCAAGTTGCTATCTTCAATATTGCAAAAGTAATGGCCAATGTTAAAGTTTTGGGACGGACGCACAGACTGACGGACAGTTCAAGTGCTACTGGGGTGGAGCCTGGGGGATGGTTTGGGTGGAGACCATTATATAAAAGGGGCCATAATTCTGTCAAAATGCCAGCCAAAGTTACATTACTTTGCCTGCACAGTCCCCTTATGATAGTTAGTAAGTGTTGCAAGTATGAAAGTATGAAAGCAATACTGGTAGCTTTGATACTTTAGGAATAAAGTGGACCTAAACACAAAACTTAAACTAATTTTCAATTTTCTAAGTAAAAAAAGGGGCATAACTCTAAAAATAATGCTGACAGAGTTATGCAACTTTACATACACAATTGTCTTGTTGCCATAAAGAAGTATTGCAAGTTTGAGTTAATCATCTTTGATAGTGTTAAAGTTATTTGACTTTATAAAATACTTTCTCAAACGCCGACGGCGGCGCCGGGGCGAGTAGTATAGCTCTTATTTTTCTTCAAAAAGTCAAGCTAACAAAGGGCATCTTATCATTGAATCCTGTCATTCAATTGTATCATAATTGGTTGTTTAATCTTTAAATGAATCGTATTTTAATGCAGATGAAGTTATCTAAGGATAAGAGCTGCAAAAACATGCTGATACATTATACTGTCAGCCAGATATCATGTTATGCTTTAATTCAGTTGTTCAACATTTACCAACTGTATATCAGCATCAAGAATAAACAACATAATTTGTAACAGTTATAATGATGACCCTTAAACAAGCAATTGCGGCTTAAGCCAACCATTCAATTTTCTTCACATTGTGGGATATTCCATATTTAAAATGCAGTTAAATTTCCCTCCAAATAATGTATTAACCAAACAATGTATTAACAAATAATGTGATATTTACAACAAATACAATGCAAAATATTTGTTTAAGTAATCATTGAATTTGACAGTAAAACATTAACTGAGTGTGCCAATACCATAAAGATAAAGCGAGATTATACGATTTTTATATGTGTTGAGTTGTAATATATTGATACAAATATGTTATAATAACACACAATATGCAAGAAAAATGATACATTTAAGACGAATTTCATAAAATGCAGCAAATACAAATTAGCGCCCCGAGCCGATTGTGAAGAAGATAATTTGTACATATTTTCCTACAATAACCGATGCATTCGTCTTTTTAGTAAGTGTTCGTGTGTCATATGAATCGATATTGTTGCAGGAATTTCAAATGAACCGTTAAACTTAATTTAGATTCACATCGTACATGCATGATATACGTGCTGGCGAATTAGGCTGTACAGCCTTTTTCGATTTCAGAATTAAATATCTGGCTTATTTAGCATTTTTCGACAAATGTTATTCTTAACTTTTATTTTAGTTTATATTGAAATATATGTTTAATAAGTTTTTTACCCATTTTATATTAATTAATATATATTTGACAAGATCGTATATACCCGCTTTAAAACAATTATAATGAAAAATAAATTAAACCACAATTCATTTAATATTTCATTACATAGTCTTTCCTGTCCAGTTGGTTAGTTTGCAACATTAAAAGACCTTTCAAAACATTTTATTAACTTTTTTTCCCCAATTAATTTATACTTGTTGCAATAATTAATTAAAGACATTTATTGACAATTAAATTGTTAATTATCATTTTGATTAATTACCAGTATCTGTACTCGTATATCAGCTTATTCATGCTGTTTGAAACTTTACATTATATGTCCTGTTGCTCACAAGTTAAAACCAATTGTCATTTATGAGACATCTGACCAGACACATTGTAAATTTTCAACACAAATAACACTGAATACATTTAATAGGTAGGTTAAGAGAATCATGAACTATCATGCTTCTAATATTCTTTTTTTGAAAAATCCATCCTGGCTGGAAAAACATTTGCTCTGGAAAAAGAACTTAGAGGATTTTTTTTTATTGGAGCTTTGACTTTGAATTGTGACTCTGTAATTGACCCAATGGTCCTGGTTCCTGGCCTTGACATTCTTCCTCATCAAGCTCATCACTTGAACCAATTTAGAAAAATAAATCCATGCTGGCCAAAGTTATGCTTTGGAAAAAGTAGTAAGGACTGATTAACTAAAGGGATAGGTGTGCTTGTTAATGGGTCATAATTATATATGTTATAGTTGGTAAATACTTATGGTCTTTATGATTTATGCTGGTATACATTTGGTAAATGTTGAACAACTGAATAGTGCAGAAAAAGTTATATAACTTTTAGTGCATTAAAATACAAAAATAGTTCACATTAATGCAATACTTTGCTTGCACCATTTTTGGTGTCCCTTATTAAAAAATACATAACAGCCTCTAAGCTATTTCAACCAAATGCATTTTTATTTCACCAGCATTCATAAAGATAATGTCATAATGACACCAAAAGCGGGAATTATATATTCTTTTATCATTTGCATTTATAAAAAGATTTTAGATTGCATCTCAACATGTGAAAACCATCTATTGAATACCTGCTTCAACACTGGGTCTTGTAAATATGATCCACAAGTAGGTTTTTTATTTGAAAGAAAATGAAATTCTTGTTAAATAAGTATCATTTTTACTGCACTTATTAAAGTAACCACATCACTGTCAAAATAACACATCTTCCATCACAACCAAAATTAAATCTACAGTTTAAATTGGAGGTTTACTTTATGGAAATATATTGGAATATATATTTACAGCAATATATTGCAATGCGAGTTGACAATATGGCAATATAGTGGAATTCAGGTTAACTATATGGCAATAGATTGGCCAAGGCAGATGGGATCTAAGAGAGAGAGATAGAGAGAGGGAGAGAGATAGAGAGAGAGAGAGAGAGAGAGTATAGAGAAGAGAGAGAGAGAGAGATATAGAGAGTATATATATATGATATATACGATATCCATAGTATATAGTAGATATATATATAGAGATAGTAGAGATATACATAGATATATATAGCTATATATATATATATATATAATATATATATATATCAGTATATATATAGATACTACTATATATATATATATATATATATATATATATATATGTGTGTGTGTGGTATTACTATATGGCATTATATTGCAATATGAGTTTTGGTGTATTATTGCCCCATGCTAGGGGCCATCCATAAAGTACATCAAGCTCAAGGTGGAGTAAAAAAGTATGACAGTTTGTGAAGTGGGAGAATCCATGTCAGGCCATATGTGACACACAGTTAACAAAATGTTTTTCTTACTTATTTATTTTTTTATTATATTTTAGAAGTCTTTAATAGCTTTAAAAACAAGCAAATTCTTTGAATTGATATCCCCCGCCAAATAAATTGTGTTTATAAATGGGTGTAGAACTAACAGAAAAGGTATAAGTGAAGGGTTGTGCCTGATAAATGAGAACAATAACATCAGGTAACATCAGGAAATTTCGAGAATCCCTTTTAGTATGGTAGAATCCTTACCAAATAAGGCATATTCAATCAAAATGTGTGATTTTTACCCGTGTGTGTGACTTTGACCATGATCCTAGCAACCTGGATCTTATTTTGCGGCGTAAGCTGTATTAAGCCAGCTTTTCACCTCTCCTGACCTTTGTAAGTGTCCAATAAAATTCAAATAAAATTTCCCCCGGCTAGGTACGAATGAATACACTTCATTTATTCCATTGGCTGATTTGAGTATTCCACCAGAACATTGGAAACATATCCGCGTCTTTGTAACACTGTTTTACTGCATGAAACAATTTTATTTCTAAGGAAAAGGCTTAATAGATAGAACAGTTTTACACTCAATTCTCGACATCAATACAGTTTGTGCGTTCACCTTTTATTTTCAGAGAATTACCAGCGCAACGCGTTTATATTTAAAGGCTATGTTCTCATATTTAGTACTTACTTCCATATTCTTGTCAACATGTTAACATGTAAAAGTATAAAGAGCAGTGGAAGCGAGGCCTCACTTTAATACATTTCATTTCAACCCGGGTCAATTCGCGGCCAGAGTCTATATACAGGTCATCACCGGAGTTCGCGGCCAGTAAAATAATAGTTATATAATAAATACGCTATCCGTGAACTAGGTGACCTGGAATTTTCTTTAGACCAGAAATATGTAGATTCTTAATGTGTTTTCAACAATACAATGATAAATATTATTTTTGATTAATTTAACAATAATTATTCCACCATATTGACCAATGTATTAAGCATGAGCGCGATGATTATCGATACTGTTAATAATCGAATCAAATAGCAATGCCCGACAAACCACTGAAACAGATTTGTTCGAAGAACGCGCCTATAAATACGGATACTTCTCGTGTGGCCGGTTGACTCGTATGTTTTAATTTCACTTCCATTCTTCTTTTGCATTTTTTGCATTTAAAAAGCATTTTTTCAAGATACAAAGGGCCATAACTCTGTTATTAACAGATGGTGTACAATGCCATTTGGCGTGCATCATCCTCTTATCCATATATATACTCATACCAAGTTTCAATGTCGCCAAAGCACTTCCAAGATATGGCTGAGGACGGACGGACAGAAAGAGGGACGGACAGATAACGCCAACACAATATCACTCTGCCTATGGCGGGGGTAAAAAAATTTCAAAATTTTTGTGACACATTTGAATTACATGTAGTATTATGTCAAAATAGCTTTAAAAACGTATCTCCTGACTGTGTTGTTCACTATTCCACTTGGTAGGAGCGCTAGTATGCTGTTGCAAAACCTTGTTTTATGTATAGCCCTGCTTTTAAAATGCCGAAAGTATTATTATTTCTGTTTTACACGGCATTATTATGTCATTGAGCAAGAAATTCAAAATTTAAAATTTGAATATAATAAAAATTATTATTATTATAGAACATTTTGAGATTCAGATGTAATATTAATATTATTGGATCATTTAACCGGTTCTATTATCAAATTTCACAAATCTTTTTATTATCTCATGTGTGCAAAGATTGCATGATAGGAAGATATCTAAAACTTGACGTCACCTATTGTAAATGAAACGAGAGCTGTCAGAAGACAGCGTGCTTGACTATTCGAGTGCTTGACAGTATTACGTAAGCCATCATGGTGAAATTGCTCATATTTAATTAGGTCAAGGTAATATAGTCATATTCTAACAAGGAAGAGGACCATAACTGAAACAAATTGATCACTTGTACTTTATAGACAATTCAGAGTTCATGGATATTTTCCACAATGTATTGAACATTTATAAAGACATGAAACAAACTAATAAGATTTTATTTCAAGTGTGATAGCAATAGCTTTGGTGGGATGGTTGGACGGTCCTTCAAAAAATAATGAAAATAAATATTTGTTGTTTTTTTTTACATTTAGCCCCACGATTAGGGTGGGGTTGAGAGGGGAGTATAATGTGGGTGTGTGGTCATTTATTAGATGATCTTTCAAAAATAAGAAAAAAAGGAAAATAATATTTCTGGGGTGGGGCGTGGGGGGATGGTTTGGGTGGAGTCCATTGTGGTATGTCAGGTAAGTGTTTTATTTCAAAGAATGAATCAAATCTGATCATAAATAAAAATGTTATGTCAATTTAAGCAAAATTTATTAATTTGACCTTGAGTCAAGGTCATTCAAAGGTAAAGGTCAAATTCAATTTGCCAGGTGCAGTACCCTCATGATAGTAAGAAAGTATTTGAAATTTGAAAGCACTAGCCTTGATACTTTAGAAGTAAAGTGGATCTAAACACAAAATTTAACAAAATATTCAAAGTTACTAAGACAAAAAGGGGGCCATAATTCCGTTAAAATGCCAGAGTTATGCGAGTTTTCCAAGTCTGAAAGCAATAGCTATGAAACTTTAGGAGTAAAATGGACCAAAACACAAAACTTAACCAAATGTTCAATTATCTTAGTATAAAAGGGGCCATAATCCTGCCAAAATGCCAGTCAGAGTTACATAACTTTGCCTGCCCAGTAGCTCATTATAGTAAGTAAGTGTTGCAAGTATGAAAGCAATAACCCAATTTTCTAAGTATAAAATGGGAACATAATTCTTACAAAATACTTAATACACTTGTCTGCTCTAATTTTGTTTATAGATTGTGCCACTCCAAATTGATTTGTTGGTCTACGGATTTGTTTGAAAAAAAGTTGAAGAGCTAGGCGAGCGAAAAAAAACAAAAACTTTTTTTTAAAACAGAAATTTGTTCGAGCGAGCGAAGAATAAAAAAAATCACATTTCGATAGAAAAATATTGCATTAACAAGAGATACAGGTTTAAACAGCTATAGTTTACATTCAAATCAATGCTAATACAAAGAAAAGAATCTTTGTACAAACCAGCAATAATATATTTAGGAATTACATACTTTTTAAATAAAAATGCACTTAAATTAGGTTTCAGCACTTTAACTTTAAAATGTAGAACACAAGTTTAAAGCAAGTGTTTTCATTTTAGGAATAGCATTACTTGTAAGTTTAAATTAAACATCTTCTAATGCAATTAGTAAAATAATGTTAATATTTTTATATTGAATAACTCTTCCATGAAGATTCTGCGCTGTTATATGAATTTGCAGCCGTTAAAGCTTTCGATATGATTTCATGTCGGAAAGATGCTACAGCAAATTGACGTTAAACGATCGATATGAGGTCAATGTATATCGACCTCATATTTATAGGAGTAAGTTGCATATGACCTTTGACTACGAAATATAACCATATCATTGAAGTGAGGGACACATGTCTACTTACGGCTGCTTATATTTGTTTGAGGTTTGCAATAGTGACAGCTGTGAAAAGATATACCATGTTGCAAGCTGTGAAAAGGTATACTATGTTCCAATAATGAGCACTTGAAGAGGGACAATCATCAAAATGATAATGACAGACAGTCGGACAAACGCCATGCATATAAGTTAATAAACCAGTGTTGATACCTTATTTTAAAAGGGGCATATCGATGGCTAGTACGGTAGTAAGCCATTTTTCTGGTCGCCTCGATCGAATTTTCGAGCGACTACAGTTCTCGATTAAAAAGGTTACGAAACACTATCTTCATTCATATTCAGCGTCAAAATCGTTTCTGCAAGATTGCTTTTTTTCACAAATTAAAAAAAACCCATGCGCTATGGTTACAGAAGGACAAAAAATTAGTGCAAGCGGTAATTTTTTTTTTTTTTTCCATTTTGAAAAAAAAGGTGCGGCAAATCCGACAACTAAAACATCAATTTGGAGTGGCCTGGGGTCATGTTGGTAAAGAAGAATGCAAAATATAAAAGCAATATGACGAGGTACATTGAAAATATTTGAGGTGGTACGCAAACTGTAACATAGATTTATCAATAATATGCATATTCTAAGTGGAAAAAGGGCCATAATTCTTACAAAATGCTTAATACAGTTGTCTGCTCTTGTTTACAGATTGGGGTCATGTTGGTAAAGAAGTATGCAAAATATAAAGCAATATGACAAGGTACATAGAAAATATTTGAGGTGGTACGCAAACTTTACCATAGATTTATCAATAATATGCATATTCTATGTGAAACAAGATATGTGTTTGTCGGAAACACTATGTCCCCTTCTGCACCGCTTTGAAGCTATATACTTGACCTTTGACCTTGAAGGATGACCTTGACCTTTCACCACTCAAATTGTGCAACTCCATGAGATACACATGCATGCAAAATATGAAGTTGCTATCTTCAATAATGCCAAAGTTATAGCAAATGTTAAAGTTGGGGCAAACAAACACACCAACAGACAGGGCAAAAAAATATGTCCCCCACTATAGTGGGTGGGTGGGGGACATAAAAAGGGCCATAATTCTTACAAAATGATTAATTCAGTTGTCTGCTCTTGTTTATAGATTGGGGTCATGTTGATGAAGAAGTATGCAAAATACAAAAGCAAAATGTTAAGGGACATAGAAAATATTTGAGGACATAATCTACCAATCATCCAAAGTCAACCACAACAACCAATGTAAGCCATTTACTTTTATTGTGACCTTCACCTGGACCTAACAAGGTGGTTTTTTAACGCCACTCTGTCTTATCATGCTCATCACTTCCTAAATGTGGTATAGTTTGCACTGGCCACGCCTACTTGCAGGCCACGCCTTCAGCATGAATGCCTCTTTGATAGCATTTCAGAGACAGACTGTTTTGTATGCTTGACAAGTACGGATGTAAATAAAACCAGTATAACTTTCAATGGTGTTTGTTCCTTAAATGGAGTTCCTTTAATGGTGATAAATAGTGTATTCTGTAGAAGAAACACTACAATTGGCGACGAGGATATGTAAAATGTACAATTAAGTTATCTTAAATGATGGAAAAAGAAAACAACTATTTTCCCCGATTCGATGTACATGGTGAGCCGTCGGGATTACGGCAAAGTGGAAACGTTGGTTTCGAGCGTTTGAACTTTGTTGTTGGGGAAAGGAATTAAAGACAATGACCGTAAACATGCATTGTTGCTTCACATGGCTGGCATGGAAGTGCAGGATTTATTCTATACTTTGCCAGAAGGAGAGAGAGCAAACGTTTATGCTAGAGCCGTCGATGCGCTATGCAAGCATTTCGCGCCACAATCGAATGTTCCTTACGAAAGACATATGTTTCGGAAGTTAGATCAGTCGCCAACAGAATCCGTCGATCAGTATATCACACGGTTGCGACAGAAAGCAGAGACGTGTGAATTTGAGAACACAGATGAGCAAATTAGAGATCAGGTGATTGAAAAGTCTATCTCAAGTGAATTAAGACGGAAACTTCTCCAAAAAAGACGGGATTTAACCCTGACAGAATTGCGTGCTGAGATGCTGTTCGGTTGCAAGATAAGAACATGACTGTGTTCCTGAAATTAATACCTATGGGTGGGAAGATATCGAAATCTGTGATCGTGATTCTGAGAAAAAAGGGGAAAGGGAAACTATACTCGACATGCAACGCAATGCAAAAGAGAGCGAAATTGTACCAGGCGACAAGGTTTTTCTGAAGCAAAATAGAAACAATAAACTCGACACTCCATTCAGTTCCGATAAGTACACGGTTATAAATAAGAACGGGAATAGCGTGGTTGTTCGTGCCGATGATGGTACCGAGTATCGCCGAAATGTAACGCATATGAAAAAAATGAATGAACAAAAACCTCAGACAGACTCAAATGTAAACAATTCTACAAGTGAAAATTGTCAAACTAAAGTATCATCTGCGGGTAAAGACAGACCGATAAGGATTCGCAAAATGCCCGAGAAACTTAATGATTTAAAACTGGTATAAATGCACTGCTAAATAAGCATGTAATTTAATGTTGTTCATTCAAGACAGCACACGTGGCGCTTATCCAGCAGATGCTACTAAATTTATATTAAACTGACATGCGTATCATGCTCTGAGTGTAAAATGGCTTATAAACAGGAATTGATTAACAGCCAGTGTGGTCGCTCATTACTGTCAAGTTAACGATTAAAGGGAATGGTGTGAGAACATTGCTAGTACAAGCGGCGTGCTATTTTATTTTCATTGATAAAATGTTTTCTTTTGTGATGTTTTGTTTTGATGAAATCTAGTTTAGATTGTTTGATAAATGCATGGTGTATTTGTTATTATGAATTGTTTGTGAATGTATGGGTTTATGTTTAGAGTATGTATTTATTGATCATGCATTATTTGGTTTGAAAAAAAGGAAGGATTATGGTATAGCTTGCACTGGCCACGCCTACTTGCAGGCCACGCCTTCAGCATGAATGCCTCTTTGATAGCATTTCAGAGACAGACTGTTTTGTATGCTTGACGAGTACGAATGTAAATAAAACCAGTATAACACTCAATGGTGTTTGTTCCTTAAATGGAGTTCCTTTAATGGTGATAAATAGTGTATTCTGTAGAAGAAACACTACACTAAACATTGTTTGAAAAATAATCCATTCTTGACAAAATTATGCAGTGAACAAATATTTCCGTAAAAATCCCGACTACCAAACAGTCCTAATGGGTTTTCCCATAATATGAATGCATACTTTTTAGTTAGGATGTAAAACTAAAAAGCCCTTTTTATTTGCTGAAAGTATTGGTAAGTATCAAATTTAACATAGAGACTTACTGGAAAAGTAGAAGCTGACACAAAGGATACATAGTATGTAAAGTTTCTGTTGAGCCTCATGCGAAATCATGTCCCGTGTTGTAATAATAAGATGTCATATGATTACCATATTGTAACCTCATCAATGCTTTGCATGAAAAAGAATGTTTTCAAAACAGAGATATATGAGTCGTGTTCTTAGAAAACTGGGCTTAATGCATGTGCGTTAAGTGTCGTCCCAGATTAGCCTGTGCAGTCCGCACAGGCTAATTAGGGATGACACTTTCTGCCTAAACTTGATTTTTGGTAAGGAGGGACTTCCTTGAAACTAAAAATACCATAAAAGCGGAAAGTGTCATCCCTGATTAGCCTGTGTGGACTGCACAGGCTAATCTGGGACGACACTTTACGCATATGCATTATGCCCAGTTTTCTCAGAACACGACTCATATTATAAACACCTAATAATTATAAAACAAGAGGGCCAGAGGCTCAGGGTCATTCACCAGAGACTTCAGGGAGTTTGACAGCTCTCAGCAACTTTTGAAATGTTTCTGAAACTGTTTTCAAACTTGGCCAAAATATGAACTTGAGAGTTAACAAGGTTTTACTATAGCCATATAAGGAAAAATGCTAAGCCCCATGGTGGCCATTTTTTTCAACAGACGAGAACCATTTTTTAACTCAGCCAAGATATCATTTGAACAAATGTTCTGACCAAAATTCATTTAGATTGGACTGAAAATGTGACTTCTAGAGTGTTAACATGGTTTTACTATCACCATAAAAGAAACAAGAGATGTGTTCGTCAGAAACAGAATGCCCCCTTAATGCCCCGCTTTGAAAGTAAAATTTCTATTTATCATTTGGCAGGTATAAAAATCATCTCCCTTTAAAGCTTATTACTTCCCTTGGATTTTGTCCAATCCAACCAGGGGTGGGGGGTGTCTGTAGACAGTCAAAAATAACCAAGTCAGACATCACTGACAACGAAGGCCTGTGGTTAATCAAAGAGATCATAGCCAGAGTTCATCATGTATCTATGGACATAAGTCCACAGGTATGTAACAACCCTACCATTCACAAATTAGTACAGTAAAGAAATTATAATTATATCATTAAAAAAAAAACTTTGACAAATCAATCATTTGAGTTATTACCACCCGGCATAACCCATATTCGAACTTGACCTAGATATTGTCTAGATACAACTTCTGACCAAGTTTCGTAAAGATCGGATGAACACTATTTGAATTAGAGAGCGGACACGAAAAGTGTGACAGACAGACAATGCGAAAACTATATACCCCCTTTTCTTCGAAAGGACGCATAAAAATGCCCCTCCCCTGGTGGCCATATCTTTTGACAAACCATAACCATTTTTCGGCGTAAGCTGCATAAGCCAGCTTTTCACCTTAGCCTGACCTTTGTAAGTGTCCAATAAAATTCCAATAAAATTTCCCGCGGCTAGGTACGAATGAATACACTTCATTTATTCCATTGGCTGATTTGAGTATACCACCAGAACATTGGAAACATATCCGCGTCTTTGTAACACTGTTTTACTGTATGAAACAATTTTATCTCGAATGAAAAGGCTTAATAGATAGAACAGTTTTACACTCAATTCTCGACATCAATACAGTTTGTGCGTACACCTTTTATTTTCAGAGTATTACCAGCGCAAGAGCGTTTATACTTAAAAGGCTATGTTCTCATATTTAGTACTTACTTCCTTATTCCTGTCAACATGTTAACATGTAAAAGTATAAAGAGCAGTAGAAGGGAGGCCTCACTTTAAAGCATTGCATTTCAACCCGCGAGGTATATCGGGTCAATTCGCGGACATTCAGAGTTTATATACAGGTCATCACCGGAGTTGGCGGCCAGTAAAATAATCGTTATATAATAAAGACGCTATCCGTGAACTAGGTGACCTGGAATTTTCTTTAGACCAGAAATATGTTAAATGAAGATATTCAGCAATATAATTATGGTATGTAAATAATAGATTCTTAATGTGTTTTCAACAATACAATGATAAATATTATTGTTGATAAATTTAACAATAATTATTCGTCCATATTGCCTAATGTACTAAAGTGATATTATGAGCATGTAACAGTTTATAGGTGTCTATCGCAACCGTTGATTATTTTTGATGTTTCTACTTCATATACACTTATATTAATTAATGCAGCATCATCATACTAAAACAATATACCAGAAAGAGAAAAATAATGCATTTGAATATCAATCGTACTTTCGTTTGACAACTGATCATGCGTTTACGAGTTGAACCTAAATTTAGTTTTAGTGCAGATTTGTTCATACGACACAAAGACACGAAATTGTTTTACGGATCATTTCAGCTTACAGGACTGGGTGGGTCACGTAAGAATATCGAATATAAAATATATTTTTATAAACAACTGGTAGCAAGGTGAGTTGCAGATAATTAATCAGTAACCACATTTTAACTAACTATTTTGACCTGTTAATTCTTTTCAGCTCAATTCAACAGTGCAAAATGCCCATAATATCACTTTAAGCATTAGCAAGATGATAATTGATACTGTTAATAATCGAATCAAATAGCAATGCCCGACAAACCACTAAAACAGGTTTGTTCGAAGAACGCGCCTATAAATACGGATACTTCTCGTGTGGCCGGTTGACTCATATGTTTAAATTTCACTTCCATTCTTCTTTTGGTTTTCTGTTTTGTATCTATAGGTTTATGACCAGCAATATGTTATAATGTAAAATAAGCCGCGAAAACTCCCCGTAACATCCCGTACTGCGTGTGATGCAGCTAAGAACTGCACAGAAAAAGACATTCGCTATACTTGATCTCATTCATTAAACTATTTACGCCGTATATCTTTTTAAAAGATATTTCTTGTCTAACTTAGCTGCACTATCATGACAACAAATTTTCTTACCAAGTTTCATAAAGATTGGACCATAAATGTGGCACTTCTAGAGAGTTAACAAGGTTTTACATATGCCATATATGGAAAAATGCCTCATCCCCTGGAGGCCATGTATTTCAATGGACCCGAATTTTCGAACTCAACCCAGATATCATTATAACAAAATTTTCTGACTATATTTCATGATGACTGGAATAACAATATGACTTTGAGAGTATACTAATAAGGTTTTACTATAGCCAAAAATATTAGGAAAATTGCCCAACCCCCTCACTGACATGTTTTTCAATAGACCGAGCCATTTTCAAACTCAACCACGTTTTATAAAGACAATAAATGTAAGTTCTAGAGTGGTAAAGGTGTTTTACTATAGCCATATATAGCCATAAAAGAAACAAGAGGGCCTGAAAGGCCCAAAGTTGCTCACCTGAGATTCAAAGGAACTGACCTGTTCTGTGCAGCCCAAGATGTCATTAGAACAAAATGTTCTTACCAACTTTCATGACTAGTGAACACCCTGGCAGCCTTTTTTTAACAGACCAGAACCATTTTCATACACATCAAAGATATCATTTAAACAAATATTCTGACAAAGTTTCATGAAGATTCATGAAGCCATATAAGGAAAAATGCCCCGCCGCCTGGTGACCATGTTTTTCAAGCAACTGGAACCATTTTCGAACTTGTCCAAGATATCATTGGGACAAATCTTCTGACAAAGTTTCATGATGATTGGACAATAAATATGGCTTCTAAAGTGTTAACAAAGTTTTACTATAGCCATGTAAGGAAAAATGCCACGCCCCCTTGGCGGCCATGTTTTTCTGCAAACCGAAACCATTTTCGAACTAATCCAAGATATCATTGGTACAAATCTTGTTACCAAGTTTCATGATGATCGGACAATAAATGTGGCCTCTAGAGTGTTAATAAGGTTTTACTAAAGCAATATATAGCCATATTAGGAAAAATGACCCGCCCCCTAGTGGCCATGTTTTTAAAGCAACCTAAACTATTTTTGAACTCATCCAAGATATCATTGGGACAAATCTTCTGACCAAGTTTCATGAAGATCCCAAAAAATAAATGTGGCCTCTAGAGTGTTAACAAGGTTTTAATATAGCCATATAAGGAAAAATGCCCCGTCCCCAGGCTGCCATATTTTACAACCAACCGGCATCATTTTTGAACTTGTCCAAGATATTATTGGGATGAATCTTTTGACCAAGTTTCATGAAGATCGGACAACAAATGTGGCCTCTAGAGTGTTAACAAGATTTCACTAAAGCCATATTTAGCCATATAAGGAAAAATGCCCCGCCCCTTGGTAGCCATGTTTTTCAAGCAAACGTAACCATTTTCAAAGTCATTCAAGATATCATTGAGACCAATCTTCTGACCATATTTCATGAAGATTGGACAATAAATGTGGCCTCTAGAGTGTAAACAAGGTTTTACTAAAGCCATATATAGCCATATAAGGAAAAATACCCCGCCCCTTGACAGTCATGTTTTTCAAGCAAAGGTTACCATTTTTGAACTCATCCAAGATATAATTTGGACAAATCTTCTGAGCAAGTTTCATGAAGATCGGAATAAATGTGGCCTCTACAGTGTTAACAAGGTTTTACTATACCCATATAAGGAAAAATGCTCCGCCCCCTGGCGGCCATGTTTTTCAACCAACCAGCATCATTTTCGAACTCGTCCAAGATATTATTGGGATAAATCTTCTGACAAAGTTTCATGAAGACAGACAATAAATGTGGCCTCTAGAGTGTTAACAAGATTTTACTATAGCCATATATAGGCATATAAGGAAAAATGCCCTGCCCCTTGGCAGCCATGTTTTTCAAGCAAACGTAACCTTTTTTGAACTCATCCAAGATATCATTGAGACCAATCGTCTGACCAAATTTCATGAAGATTAAACAATAAAAGTGGCCTCTAGAGTGTTAACAAGTCAAATGTTGACGCCGCACAACGGACGAGGGACAAATGGCGATCACAAAAGCTCACCATGAATACATTGTGCTCAGGTGAGCTAAAAATATACCACGCCCCCTGGTGGCCATGTTTTGCCAACCAACTGAAATCATTTACAAATTTGTGCAAATATCATTGGCACAAATTTTCTGAGCAAGTTTAATAAAAATTGGACAATAATTATTGCCTCTAAAATGTTAACAATGGACATGTTGACAACGCATGATGGACAAAAAGATATCACATAAGCTCACCATGAGGATGACTGTTATGTTCTGCCTCCAGTGAGCTTAAAATACATGACCTTTATATATGAAAACCTTTATTCTAATTATAATGAGCAAAGGCTTGATGTGTGTGTAACACAATACGATTGATCACAGTTGAAGAGAAAACAATAGGTTGTAAAAACCAGGTCATGCATATTAATTATGGGACCAATATATTAAATTTCATTCTCATGAACAATTACATTATATATATAGCCTAAGTTTATAATGTACTGAAGCAAAGCCAAGAAAGTCAAGCGAGATCAAAACTAAGATATCTGAAAGCTTTATTCATACAGTCCACTTAAATGGTATCAAAATGATACATAAATGTGTATGGGTAAAGCTATATCTCTATAGCTCAAATTTCCGTAAACATTGATTCATTATACACTTTTGCCATGACAGCAATTTTAAACAGGATAACTTGTTATTCAGGTCCACAATCAAATTTCTATAATTGATGCTGGGAATAAACTTGGTGAGTTTTCACCTTTATCAGTAAACTGTTCATATTCTATTTTATTATTATTTATCTTGTTTAAATATTTTTTAATTCATAAAATTTGTTTTGTAACTTTTCTTTATGTGTATTCATTTAAAACGACTGACAAATGTTTCCATACAATTATTAAACTAAACCAAAATGATGCATTACTGATGTAGCTGTTTTTAATCTACAGATGCAATGAAATTTCTTGTCACCTTGTCGTTTGTGTATTGTTATTGTTCAATGACAAATGCAAACATTAATCTATCATAAGGTCTGAATATGTCATGAAAATCGTGTATGTAAGGATAGTGCTGTTTATATATTGGAAATAGTATACAATCAGAGTTGATTTGAGCAAATTTTTTATAATTAATTTGTAAGGGCAGTGTTGATGTTTATGCCTTTTATTAAATATTTATATATAATTTCTAAAAAAATTATTGAAAGTAATGATATGTCTTACGACTGTATCACAATATTAATGTACTTTTAACAAAAACTAGACCACCCCCATGTAGATGTGTGGGCTGATGCCTGATTACGTGGGTGAAATATGGGCCATCAGGTTGCAATTACACCTTTGGCATGAAATCTAAGCATTACGCTCTGGATAAAAAGGAAAGTATGAAATAACAAAGGGCAATAACTCCACAAGTTTGAGATGCAAACTATGGCTCTTTAGCATTGCAAATTCCCTGAGTGAGATGTATCTACATTTAAATTTGCAAGTTGATATTTTTCATAGTGTTCACCCTTTGGAACAAATTAAGTACGAAAATAAACAAATAAACAAAGGGCAATAGTTCTTACACTTAGGATAAAGAGAAATGGTTATTAACAAGGGCTGTTTGTAAAACATGCATGCCCCCCATATGGGCTGTCCGTTGTAGTGGCAGCCATTGTGTGAATACGTTTTTTGTCACTGTGACCTTGACCTAGTGACCTGAAAATCAATAGGGGTCATCTGCGAGTCATGATCAATGTACCTATGAAGTGTCATGATCCTAGGCAAAAGCATTCTTGAGTTATCATCCAGAAACAATTTTACTGTTTCGGGTCACCGTGACCTTGAGCTTTGACCTAGTGACCTGAAAATCAATATGGGTCATCTGCGAGTCATGATCAATGTACCTATGAAGTTTCATGATCCTAGGCGTAAGCGTTCTTGAGTTATCATCCGGAAACGGCTCCAATTGGCGACTTGAGGTTTGCTCCAGACAACTATGATTATACTAGTAGGTCATACATCAGTGACATGCTATGGCCCTGGGCAAACTGAATTTTTTGGTGAAAATTACCAGTACTTGATGAAACTGAAGATAAATTGTATGCACATATTTAAAGGCATTCACCATCTCAAATGAGGCAGTCTTGTTAGTTAGCTATCAAATATACTTTTTGGGTTAATTTGAATTGACCAATTGATGAACTTGTAGATAAAAGTGTGCTGCACTGTTTTTAAGTGCAAAATAATTTAATGTTGGTTTTATTTAAAAACAACAATACACACATACAGTTCAGTAACACTGTATGCTTTGACAAGGTTTTTTTACTTATTGTGTTTCTGATAAATGTTAAACGTTTGATCTTTTGATTTGAAGGTGGCATAAAACTCCCCTTAACAATTATTGCATAGAGTTGGAAAATCTTAACTGCTTAAACTCTAATTATAATATTAACATATAATTGTCAGTATCTGTAATTGATATACCAACCCAGTGGATGAATACACATTGTTTTGCAAACATTCAACATTGGAGTCAGTTTCTGTATTGTAGTCATTACTTATGTGGAAAGTTTGTTATATATATGTATTGGCTTAAAGAGAGCAGAACATTCTGCAAGCATTTATATTGATTAAATATTATCAGATTCAGTCTTCAATTTGTGATGTTATGATGAAAGAAAGTCCTTTGACTTTTATTGATTGAAGTATACTATCTGCATATAAAAATGTTTATGATTTTGATAAAGAGCAATTTTGCAATGTGGTGTTATGAGTACTATTTGATAGCGATGTGAAGCCAGAAACACAAATATTAGGTTGCTGTGCTGGATACATTCACTAGATGCACAATAAATGGTGTCTTGGTGAAATTACAAACTAGCTCATAAGTACTCATAACTATTACATGGCTTAGTCTTTATTTACTAAAATGTAGATGTACATGCCTTTTAGGGCTCCCATTGGAAATATATTACCTTTTGCTCTTTTTTGCCTTTTGTTAAAAACTGCCGCCATGACAAGGAGTCATTTTGTAGCAGATGAAATAGTTTCATAGAGTAGAACAGTGAAAGATACTTAAGAAGCCATACTTGATACTTGTTGACTGTGTTATCAACTCCGGGCTTTTTCTGCTATTTGCCAAATTAGCTAATGCTTCAATGAGCAATTTTGGCTTAAGAAATTTCTATATGGCAGCAATAATTTCTGCATGAACTTTCGTAAAGTGACAAAATGAGAACTATTTCTATTTTGTAAGGTAAATTTGGCTACAAAAATTTGATTCAGTTAGGGCCCTGCAAATACTGCTTTTAATATCGATAGCCCTTGAAATTCATACAAGAAGTTGCCTTAATGATAGGTTACGCATGCGTTTATTACATATACATACTGTGATATTCGTCATTAACTACCGCTATTTCATGTAATTAATTAGGGATGGTTTGATAGATGGAGCAAGTATATTACTTGCTAACCTATAGATTCTTTGCAGTTGCACATGATTAGATGAATAATCAATGAAATTGTCAAAAACACACAAAACCATACTGGTTATTTGATAGTATCGACTTCCTCAAATCAATAAAAAAAACAAGATGTGTTTGTGAAACACAATGTTCCCCTATATGACGTTTGACCTTGTAGGATGACCTTGACCTTGACCCTTCACCACTCAAAATGTGCAGCTCCATGAGATACACATGCATTTCAAATATAAAATTGCTAGCATCAATATTGCAGAAGTGACATTACATGAGCAATTTTGACCCATATATTTGACCTTGAAGGATGACCTTGACATTGGCCTTTCACCACTAAAAATGTGCAGCTCCATGAGATACACATGCATGCCAAGTATCAAGTTGCTATCTTCAATATTGCAGAAGTATTCATAAAATTAGCGATTTGGGCCACATATATTTGACCTCTGACCTTGAAGGATGACCTTGACCATGACCTTTCACCACTCAAAATGTGCAGCTCCATGAGATACACATGCATGCCATATATCAAGTTGCTATCTTTAATATTGCAAAAGTACTCATAAAATGAGCGATTTTGGCCACATATATTTGACATCTGACCTTGAAAAATGACCTTGACCTTGACCTTTCACCACTCAAATTGTGCAGCTTCATGAGATACACATGCATGCCAAATATCAAGTTGCTATCTTGAATATTGAAATACTGCAAAAGTGTACATTAAATGAGCGATTTTGACCCATATATTTGACCTTTGACCTTGAAGGATGACCTTGACCTTGACCTTTTACCACTCAAAATGTGCAGCTCCATGAGATACATATGCATGCCAAATATCAAGTTCCTATCTTCAATATTGCAAAAGTTATTGCAAATGTTAAAGTTGGCGCAAACCAACCAACCAACACACCAACCAACAGACCAACCAACAGACCAACAGACAGGGCAAAAACAATATGTCCCCCACTACTATAGTGGGGGACATAATTATATAAAGTGTAAATTATATGTTTACTTTCAAATAATCTTACTTGAGGATGTGGTGATTATATTATACTTTAACTTTTTACATTCATACTGTAAGCTACATCTATAATTAACAGTTAGTGTTCAATTTGTAATACATACTACTGTGAAATCACATTCAGAATGTGGAATTCGTTCTTGCATATGGCAGGTTTTACAAATATGCTTGGTTTATATCTAACGGTAAGCTTTTCTCCCTTAACTTATTTTGTTGCTTGATTAATACACTGGTAAAATTTACATACATTATTTGTTATTGTATTGAATACTGGTGTTAAACTTTCTACGCTGAACCTTTTGCAATCCAAAATAGCACATTTATTGTTCTTTATTAAGATGTAAGCGAAAATGTTTATTGTACCGAATCTTGTAAATTCCTGATACATAAAAATCTCTCGTCCTTTATATTTTTTTAAGACATGAAGTCATTTTTCAAATTTACATGATATCAAGTTTGATCAGATATGACTAGCAATTGTTGTTACAATATACCAGTATTGTATTGAGCAATATTTAGTCTGGGAATCTGGAAAGTTTGAAATGTGGTATGTTCTAGTAACGCTTATACCATAAATGTGGTTGACTGTCATTTATCATGGTAATGTAGTTATCACTCATTGAGATCATTTACCTTGGCAATTACTGTAAACGTATAGAAATTCGTCGGTATGAAATTTTGTGGTTTAATAACAAACAACTTATTCGTTGACACGTAATTTCGTGGATTTCAAATAAAAAACAACTAATTCGTTGATATGTAATTTCCTGGATTTCAAATTTTCTGGGAAGACTGACCGTCATAATAATTAAACTTTTATTAAAAACCCAGAGTAATAACGAAGCATTATCTGCTAATCTGTGTTGACAGCAAGACTTGAGGTTAATGTGTACTGAAGCATGAAAGTGTTGCCGATAATTGTCGATAAGAGCGATAAAATGGCACACTTGTTGGTCCCCGCTCGCTTATTGCCATCAATGTTGTTTTGACAATATTTGTAATTCTTAGCACAATCGGTCCCCAAGTAGTAACAATTGAGTAATAAGGTCCCCAAAATAAAACCGTTATCTCTCTCGTCTCTTTTAACTTTAATTGGCACTAATTGACATACGTGATAAATCTGAAAACTGCGTAAAAATGATATTTTATATTAACTCACTACTTGTAATTCATGCTAAGTAATCATTAACATCGTAGTTCTTATCATACTCAGTAATCATAAACATCTTAGTTTAAACATATATAATTTACGCCAAATGAGTGGAAAATAACAACACCACTTTTAATTCGGAAATATTTTAATTAGTCAAGATATAGTGTAATGTGACGTACTGAAGTGAAGTAACTATTACAAGGGACAAAATTGTCACAAAACCAGGTTTTCATTGTGAAAAAAAAATCTGATAAAGGGAGAAAACTCAAACTGAACTTTTGAAATGACCAAAAAAAATTAACCCCCTTTGTAAGTTTTTTTTTTTTTTAAATCTATTTTTAGTCGTGGCGACCTTGACATTGGAGATATTGACGTGATTCTTTCGTGGGACACACCGTCCCATGATGGTGAACAAATGTGCCAAATGATTTTAAAATCTCACAATGAATGACATAGTTTTGGCCAGGACAAGCTCATTTATGGCCATTTTTGACCTTTGAACTCAAAGTGTGACCTTGACCTTGGAGATATCGACGTAATTATTTCGCGCGACACACCGTCCAATGATGGTGAACAAATGTGCCAAATGATTTTAAAATCTGACGATGAACGACATGGTTATGGCTCGGACAAGCTCATTTATGGCCATTTTTGACCTTTGAACTCAAAGTGTGACCTTGACCTTTGAGATATCGACGTAATTATTTCGCGCGACACACCATCCAATGATGGTGAACAAATGTGCCAAATGATTTTAAAATCTGACAATGAACGACATAGTTATGGCCCGGACAAGCTTATTCCGCCAGCCCGCCAGCCAGCCCGCCCGCATTCGCCAATCTAATAACCAGTTTTTTCCTTCGGAAAACCTGGTTAACAAAAACAAATATCTCGGATTACCAACAACAAAAGACAATGTCGGAAATGACATACGGAAATGACCGATTTCGGATTAAAAATGTATAAATAATCGCTGGTACTTGAATTCGTGGTTCAACGGACCAACAAAATCCACGAAAATTCGTACCACACGAAATTTAATGATTTTACAGTATTACAGGTAATATTATTTATTAAATAGTGTTACAAAAGCAGAGTTCTTGTGTTTATGTGGCTTGCATGGCCAGTCAGTTTTGAAAAGATAAGTATTCTGACTTTACAGAAAATTGTAGTCAGACAACCTAAGTAAGTTAAGTGTTTAATTTAAAAAAATAGCCTTGTTTTTTTACGCATGGAAATGACTTGGTTGATTAGTATCCATTTAAAGATGATTTAAAAATTAGTTTTAATCTAAGGTTATTTCTAGTTGTCAGGGGCCAATCCCCATATTATCATCCTGTTTCAAAAAATACACATACACCATCATCACTGTACCATTGAAGCGCCCAATTGCATTTTTAATTCAATAGAAAAGTCTTCAAATGCTAAGACAATTCTTTGTTCTTTAGTTTTACACTGCTACAGTATAGAGCTGTACTTTTCCTAGAAAGTGCCTTCCATAACAAATCAATTCTGTTTGCTGATAATATGAGCCGTGTTCTGAGAAAACTGGGCTTAATGCATGTTTGTAAAGTGTTGTCCTAGATCAGTCTGGATTTTTAGTCTAGAAGAGACTAAATTTAAATGAACAAGGGCTGTTTGTAAAACATGCATGCCCCCCATATGGGCTCTCCGTTGTAGTGACAGCCATTGTGTGAATATCTTTTTTGTCACTGTGACCTTGACCTTTGACCTAGTGACCTGAAAATCAATAGGGGTCATCTGCCAGTCATGATCAATGTACCTATGAAGTTTCATGATCCTAGCCATAAGCGTTCTTGAGTTATCATCCGGAAACCATTTTACTATTTTGGGTCACCGTGTCCTTGACCTTTGACCTAGTGACCTGAAAATCAATAGGGGTCATCTGCGAGTCATGATCAATCTACCTATCAAGTTTCATGATCCTAGGAATAAGCGTTCTTCAGTTATCATCCAGAAACCATTTTACTATTTCGGGTCACCGTGAACTTGACCTTTGACCTAGTGACCTAAAAATCGATAGGGGTCATCTGCGAGTCATGATCAATGTACCTATGAAGTTTCATGATCCTAGGTATAAGCGTTCTTGAGTTATCATCCGGAAACCATTTTACTATTTCGGGTCACCATGACCTTGACCTTTGACCTAGTGACCTCAAAATCAATAGGGGTCATCTGAAAGTCATGATCAGTGTACCTATGAAGTTTCATGATCTAGCCATTAGCGTTCTTGAGTTATCATCTGGAAACCATTTTACTTTTTCAGGTCACTGTGACCTTGACCTTTGATATAGTGACCAGAAAATCAGTAGGGGTCATCTGCGAGTCATGATCAATGTACCTATGAAGTTTCATGATCCTAAGCATAAGTGTTCTTGAGTTATCATCCGGAAACCATTTTACTATTTCGGGTCACCGTGACCTTGACCTTTGACCTAGTGACCTGAAAATCAATAGGGGTCATCTGCCAGCCATTATCAATCTACCTACGAAGTTTCATGATCCTAGGCATAAGCCTTCTTGAGTTATCATCCGGAAACCATTTTACTATTTTGGGTCACTGTGACCTTGACCTTTGACCTAGTGACCTGAAAATCAATAGGGGTCATCTGGGAGTCATGATCAATCTACCTATCAAGTTTCATGATCCTAGGCATAAGCGTTCTTGAGTTATCATCCGGAAACAATTTTACTATTTCGGGTCACCATGACCTTGACCTTTGACCTAGTGACCTCAAAATCAATAGGGGTCATCTGAAAGTCATGATCAATGTACCTATGAAGTTTCATGATCTAGCCATTAGCGTTCTTGAGTTATCATCCGGAAACCATTTTACTTTTTCAGGTCACTGTGACCTTGACCTTTGATATAGTGACCAGAAAATCAATAGGGGTCATCTGCGAGTCATGATCAATGTACCTATAAAGTTTCATGATCCTAAGCATAAGTGTTCTTGAGTTATCATCCGGAAACCATTTTACTATTTCGGGTCACCGTGACCTTGACCTTTGACCTAGTGACCTGAAAATCAATAGGGGTCATCTGCCAGCCATTATCAATCTACCTACAAAGTTTCATGATCCTAGGCATAAGCCTTCTTGAGTTATCATCCGGAAACCATTTTACTATTTTGGGTCACTGTGACCTTGACCTTTGACCTAGTGACCTGAAAATCAATAGGGGTCATCTGGGAGTCATGATCAATCTACCTATCAAGTTTCATGATCCTAGGCATAAGCGTTCATGAGTTATCATCCAGAAACCATTTTACTATTTTGGGTCACTGTGACCTTGACCTTTGACCTAGTGACCTAAAAATCAATAGGGGTCATCTGCGAGTCATAATCAATCTACCTATCAAGTTTCATGATCCTAAGCCTAAGCGTTCTTGAGTTATCATCCGGTAACCATTTTACTATTTCGGGTCACCGTGACCTTGACCTATGACCTAGTGCCCTCAAAATCAATAGGGGTGATTTGCGAGTCATGATCAATGTACCTATGAAGTTTCACGATCCTAGGCCCAAGCGTTCTTGAGTTATCATCCGGAAACCACCTGGTTGACGGACCGACCGACAGACAGACCGACATGTGCAAAGCAATATACCCCCTCTTCTTCGAAGGGGGGCATAATAATCTAATTTTTCATACAGACATGTTAGTTGGTTACAAGAAAATGAAAAAAGGGAAATATAAAACAGTGAATCAAATCCTGCTACCAAGAAGAAAACATGAGGAAAAACGAGAATGAGGAAAATAGTGTCAAGTTGCAACATTCAAATGTAAATAAAATGTTTGTGTATCGTTTTATCGTGAACATCAAACTTGAATAACAATCATACAATCAATTGAAAGCTAGACTATGGTTAATGCTCCATCACCATTAACTTATGTATTGCAAAATATACTTAATAAAAACAATACAAACAATTAATTTAAGGAAATAAATCATCCACTCGAAAGGTGGGTCTTACATGTTTTAACTCTATCAGTGCTGAAACCGAATTTTATAAGCCTTTGCAAACAGTTTGGATCCTGATCAGACGCCACAAAACGTGGCGTCTGATCAGGATCCAAACTGTTTGCTATTCTAATAGTATTCTTTGAAAAAAATCGAAGAAAATGCTAATTATAGAAATTAAGCAGACAACATTTTAGCAGACGACAAATTTCCCAGCATGCAAAGGGTTTAACTTAATTCATATGGGCCATGCTCTGTGAAAAAGGGTATTAATGAATTTGTGTAAAGTGTCGTCCCAGATTAGACTGTGTGGACTGCTTTCTTTAAAGAATGGCAATGCCACATAAGAAGTTCACATAATGAACAACATTATTTACTTTTTACACAAAAAACAAAATTATCCTTGGTATTGAACAGTGTGCAGATCTATGACTATGTACAATAAGGTCACAGTATAAAAGGCGTGCAGACATGAGGCAGAACAATGGTTTCATGTAACCTGAATAGTGACAAGCGTTTACAAGATATATACAGAGCAGCTCATGCCGAACAATTCAATTTGAATTTCTGGGCTTCAAGTCAGATGTTAGTCCAAATTGTTTTGATTTGGATGTTTAGAGAAAATATAGTTAAATTACTGGGCATCAGATAATACATTAATTGAAAAAAAAATACAGGCCTTCAGATTTTGAATCAAACAATTACTTTGGCTGGACCTGCTCTGTATATGAATAGGCCACAGAGAAAATAAACTTGGAAAATTGAGCTTCGTCCATGTGCCTAAAGTGTCTCCCCAGACGCAGGCTAATCAAGGACAAAGCTTTCCACTTTAAAGCTATTTTTTGTTTAAAGTAAATCTCTTCTTAGCAAAAATACAGTTTAGGTGAAAAGTTTCGTCCATGATTAGCCTGTGCGGAATGCACATGCATCAAGCCCCATTTTCCAAGCTAACTTAATTAGGAGAAAACAGTGAAGAACAGTGGGGGAGGGGGATTACAACCATGAAACGTTTACTTACTCCGGAGAGATCTTTCTGGCACTGCCAAGGGGGGGTCTGTGGGGGGAGAAATAATCAATCATGGGACGGGTTACATTGTCATGCATGCTGAATACACGAGGGCTACAGTTTGGACATGTTGATTTTAAAGTTGTCAGTGTAACTTTATGCCTTAATAATTTGCCATTCTTTTATTGCCAGTTTAGCTATGTGTGGGGAACTATTTTTTAATAACATATCCACTTATTCAAACTTACCCGTCTGACATACCCAGTCCTTAGAAAAGTATAATTGTTCAATAAAAGCTTCAGTCATACATGCCAGAATTTTTCAGGTCCAAATCGGGACTTTCAATAAAAAATTGTCGGGAAATTTGACCAAAAAGAGGGACACCTGAAACGATTTATCATTCCATCTTTTCTTTAGTCAGTATATTACTTACAAAAACTCTAAATGTCTGCCTAATATTGACAATAAATGTGTGTTCAGAATTTCGTGAACACAGACGTTCTCCCATTTTCCGGAAGTAAACACACTCCATAAACTGAAATGTGGGGTATCCCGGTATACCTCGATTTGACATCCAATTGGTACATGGATATCCCCATGAACATATGTAACTCGTGTGACACGATGTGAGCGCATCAAGCACTGTTCTTATTCCAACCAATCGTAAATAGACTCTAAATTTAGATTGATGCAATATGTACAAACTATTTTCTGAAATCAGTTGAAAACAAAAGTTAATTTGTATGAAACATCAATGTGTTTTGGTCAGCATTTAATTTGTTTGATGTACGAAATCGATGTTTTGACAGGTTTTATAACCTTAGGTTGTATAATACACAGGATAATAGACTTAATTGGGCCATGAAATACAAACGCAGGTGACGTTTATTTCTGTACGATACATCTTTCGATAGAAATTAGTGACCCCTATCATAAAAACACCATGGTGTGAATGCCTGATTAAATCAATAAGTTGCCGATAAATCGCTGATAAGGTGTCAAAAACAACACTGGTGCACTCTAGTAGTAGAAGTGGGTTGTTAATTGGTGGCAATAAAGGGATTAGCGATGGTAAGTTTTAGCCAGAAAGAGCTTGAAAGGCGAATTTAATAGGGAACTTATAGACCTTACATTGTTTTAAACGAATGTCGGGACAAATCGTCTTGTATCGGGATGCTGGGACAAAGAGCCCAAAAGCAGGACTGTCCCGCCGAGATCGGGACGTCTGGCATGTATGCTACAGTATATTAAGTCCCAAATAATATATCAATGAACAAAAATAAGAAACAGATCAATATGTCCAAGCTATTCAATAAAGATAAAGTAAATACACTTAAATATTATAAAAGATTGTCTATTTGAAAATGTTGGTATTTTTTTCTATGTGTTTGGAATAATATTTTGGATTACTACTAATTCATGCATAACGGATTCCCATTATAAAATGTATGTGAAAAAGAAAGCTATCTCATATTAAAAGGAATTAATACACATGTTTATGCACAGCAAACAAATTTACAACACGCCAATAATAGGTATAGAAAAAGTCCATGTACAATCACACAGATTTTGTGTGTGTGTTGTTTGATATTAAATTGTTCAATAAATCCACAATATGTACAACACTTTATAGTCCTGCATTTCAACATATCACATATTTTTGTTAAATCCCTGCACTTATTTTCATACATTGGAATTGTCAACCTAAGGTACTAAATGTCTACAGAGAGTCAGCTAATGGCCACAAGCACAGTTTTTGCTTCTACAGAAAGAAATAACAATCCATGTTGGAAAGAGATTAGTAGCATTTACCTGGTCTTTGTGCTACCAAGGGTGCCATAAGTGAGTGTCATTTCATCAGTTTTCCCGAAATCAACACTTTCATTCAAGCCGCCCTCTTCGCGTAAAGTGCCTGACTTCAAAGTTTCACTGTTCCGTCGATGTTTGGCTTTCAACGCTTGCTCTTTAACCCATTTCAAGTGATCAGTATCCATGGAGATATCAAGTTTAGGAATGTCTGGGTTTGGCTCCTCTCTTTTGAAGTCTCGGCTATGAAGGGTTTCAAACATCAGCGAGTTCATGGTTACAGGCCCCTCCCTCGTCTGGTCCAGGCGCTGTTGCCGTGGTTTTGGCTGGGGTCTGATTTTCTCTTCTGGGGCCACAGACTGCTCTTCCTCCTGATCGGCTTCAAGCTCCTGTTTAGCACTGGTGGAATTAGACTTAGGTGGAAGCTTATTATAGTACTTGTATTGACTCAGCCTCGACTTACGATCCGTCTTAAGAGTCCTTGGAGTGAACGGCTTACCCTCGGTGAAAACATGCGATCGTTTATCCAGAACATCACCGTCGTAAGTGCCCTTTTTTGCAACCTGCACCATGGTTCTAGAGACCTGGCTACCCATGGATCTGTTGGATCTGGCAGACGATGGGCGCTGTCTCGTGGTTCGAGTGTACGGGTTAAAGCCCTCAGGGTCCTGCTCTACCTCATTGTGCTGCCCTTGCCCTAGCGCCTGGTTGCCTCGCAAGGTGGTACGCATGATGCTGTGTACAAGCTGGTCATCCTCATCATCTGGGTCAGGCTCACCCTGTGAAAAAGTAGTAGTAATGGATTAATTCAAATATGAGCCTTGTTCTGGGATAACAGGGTTTAATTAACAAAAATCCCATTTATGCCGAAAGTGTTGTCCTTTATTTGCCTGTGTGATCTGCCACAGGCTAATCTGTATCACACTTTACACAAATGCATTTAACCCTGTCCTCCCAAAGACTTGCTCATCTTATTTTCAATTCTTTGTTATTAATTTCCAAATAGACAATGATCAAGTGTCTTATTCCTTTGAATTAAGCTATGTGTGTGCCACTAGAAAAACAGGGTTGTTTATTGAGGGATTAATTTTTTTTATCATAATAATGTGAAAAATATTCTTGCAACATCAATAGGAACTAAATTTTCTATGCTGCTCTCATACACTGCAGACCTGTATTTCATCTTGCATTACTAAGTGGCTGGGTAGTTTAGCAAGCTATATTTTATATATCAACAGAACAGATAAGTGGTTATCATGCTAGAAATCAGACTCATGCACATGGACAGGGAACTGTGAGATTTGTTTAGAAGAATTGCACAATCAATGCTAGTTTAAGAAACTTTATAATTACATTATACATAATTTCCATACCACTGCTCAACATTTTTCTTGGATAGGCCAAAAAAAAAAATAGTCTTGGTTCAGGGAACCCGACCGACCCTATTTTTTGCCCCCGACCCTAACGATTTTTTGGTCCATGAAAAAAATCTGATGGCGAAAATGCTAAAATCTCGTAAAATTTCATTGAAAACAGCCACCATTTAAACCTGGATTGGTTTTCTATATTTTTCTCTTTGTTTCAATGAAAGTGTTCGCAATTTGAACAGTGAACAAAAACCGGTCTGCACCTGTATACGAGACATTGCTTGACCTTATTGTTATTGAAGTGCGCATGCTAGCTGGCCAATCAACATTGAGCTCGCTTACACATGAAATAACGTTGTTGAATGAAATGTAAAAATGGGTGGAGCTATGGAGTAATATTCGGTAATTCATGCGCAGACACTGTGCACTTTGAATACACAGTTAAAATTGTCGTCTGCAAACAAAATAGCGGCCGGTCGCAAATGTCGTATTATTAAAGATTAAAAATGAAAAGAAGCGTGACAATAATTTAATTATTTCCAAGCTGTCTATTGATCTGAATTTAAAAGTGATAATTAAATAATTAGGTCTATGTCGATGATGTTACAACTTTCTGTCAATTTCCGATCAAATGAAAAGATGATAATTAATTAATTTGTTTGTTTTACTCGCACACTATGCTAACTGACAGCAGCGTATTTTAATCAAATGAAAATGTGAAAAACACGCGCGGTTTAATTGTAATTAAAGTTTCGTATTTTTAACACATAGGAAGAGTCATTCATCTAGTCTACTATAAAAATGGAATTAACCACTTTGTCTCTACAGTCGCTAACATGGCGTCTTTAACCTTAAAGCGTCGTTGGACGAAAAAGAGTCATAAAAAAAATAAATTAAAACACAAAACACTAGAGCATTCCAAGAGTCATGGAAACTTGACAACAATTGGCTTCGCTTTGATAATGAATCAAAATCAATGTACTGTGACGCCCTTAGCCTGTACAAACCAATAGCAACATTCAAATTTATGTACACTGCTCACTTCCTGTGCGATGCGCTCAAACCCATTGCCATTTTATAAAAAAATGTACCAGAAGAAAGACTTGTGCTATTCTGAGGTTACCCTCCTTTTGACAGCCACTATTCAGACTCTTGAGCACCTGTCGGAGACTAGGTCAGGTCTCATGATGAAAAAAATTCTGAAGGTCACACCCCAAACACCAGAGACTGATAAAGATGGCTTGTTCACTTTTGAATATGTATGTATGTATTTATTTTGACCTTGCGGTCAAGGATAACCCATGAAAGTGCAAGCACTTATTTCCAATGGGGTCCTTTGGTTTTTGCTGAAGAGACAGCAAGCAGAAGAGACAGTATTGGGATACAAGGAATCCGGGTGCGATACCCTAGCTCTTTGCGAATAGATACCTTGGTTCTTTTACGTGCTCAGTGTATAGCACCGATACACGCGAGAATTACCTGGGTTTCATACCAGTACATCTCTAGTTAAGTGGGAAACACTTGAAGCATTTCTGATATTTCCAGTGCCCCGGCCGGGATTTGAACCGGGGACCTCTGGAATGGTAGACCAGAGTGTTACCACTCGACCACCGCACCACCCTTATATGAAGGTCACACTATTACAGACAGACAAACAAAAAATGGTTGGCTCAAAGAAATTTTGGGCCAGCGCTAGCCCTGAAGAAGTGCATAAAGAGCTAGGAATATTGAATAATATACAACGACTAAATACCACATGTGCAATGTTAATCATTTGGTCAGTGTTTAAACAATCATGGGTGCATTAACTGACCCTTTTTCACCCTGAAATCAGTCGACTGGTAAAAAAAAAAAAAAAAAAAAAAAAAAAGAAAAACCTACCTACCCTCCTACATTTTTCTGGCCATGTTCCCTGAACCAAGACTATTTTTTTATTTGGCCATACCAACGTTAACATGTACACAACATATTGTTTTACACAGTGAAAATCAACAAACCAGTTACCCATAGATTTTCATTATAGATGTCCTCCTGGTAATAACCTGTCGTCGTGTGCGATCTGTGTATGGCCTTCATGGGAGAGGGTCTTCCCCCAGTCTTTGTCATGACCTCACGGGTCTTGCGGTCGCGAGCTTAAAAAGAAAACTTCAACTGTGGTGCCATTATAAATTACGAATTCCTATTTAAACAGTAATAATTGTTTCCCTCTTTACAATTGTACTGTAACAAATTTAGTAAACGGGATCAATTACGCAATGCAACAATTTGCTTGCAATAAATAATGTAGTGAAAAGGTAATTTGAGATTTCTCACAAACATGACTAATAACCCTGCTTTCTCAGCTAGGTTCAAGGGCAAAACACTCAGAAATGTGTAGTTAACTCATGATGAAAAGTGTCTTGCACAGCTACACTTCATGGTGATGCCATATTTGAAGTTTTAATTTAATCCATTTAATCCATTGAAAATGTTGCAGTATTTTGCTCCACTAACTTATATCTTTGTATGCAGACTAACCATCCAACTTACCAACATAATAACTGCAATATACACCCTCTCAATGTTAATTATTTCTATAGCATACATGTATATTCAATTATTTTATATATAGCTATAAGCTCACCTTTTTGACTTGTAGACAAAGATTTAGGTGGCCTATTATCGATAGCAGCTGAAATAAAAAGAATACACAATTCAGAGGTTAGATGTTCACATTTTTAGCGAATGGTTGAATTAACTTTTTAAACATTAGAGACAAATTTCTCCTTCTTTACTGGTATGAGTTTGGCTACAAAGGCATTATCCTGCAAATTAACTACAATAAATGTTAACCTTTTTCTGACTTTGGGCTGCGATACAATAATCACAGATCTTAGACCATTAGTAAACCATGGTTGTCATAAATCAATGATAAATTGTGTTCTTCTTCTCAATCACCCATAAATTTTGTTCACAAGGAACAACTCCGGTGAAAGAATGAACATTTCTATAAATAAAATTAATTGTCTACATCTTTAAAATGAAAGTATGGAAACTAATTCTTACTCAACAAGACAATATCCTCATCAATTCAGCACGAAACAATAATGTGGCAGCAATTGACTATTGGCAATAAGAAATTTAAAGCAAAAGCTTTATTATATAAGATGCACAATTTATAAAGTTCCATGCATCATATGTAACTCATATAACTTTTTACAAAAAAAGTACTTCTCACAAAAATGTTGTTTTAATTTTATGACCAAAGACGAGCAGATTAAACACAGATTTCAGTTTCTTTAAAGCGAGATAATACGATTTTTTGTATGTGTTAAATTGTAATATATTGATCAAATATGCAACAATAACACACAATAGGCAAAACAAAAGTATACATGGAAGACGAATTTCATTAAAAACAGCAAAGACAAATTAGCGCCCCGAGCCGATTTTGAGGAAGATATTTCGTACATATTTTCCTACAATTACAGAAGCATTCGTCTTTTTAGTTAGTGTTTGTGTGTCGTATGAGTAGATATCGTTGCAGGAATTTAAAATGAACCGTTAAACTAAATTCAGATTTACATCGTACATGCATGATTTACATGCTGGCGAATTTGACTGTACAGACATTTTCGATTTCAAAATTAAATATCTGGCTTATTTTGCATTTTTCGACACATGTTCTTCTTGACTTTTATTTTAATTTATATTGAAATATATGTTTAATAAGTTTTTTACACATTTCATATTAATTAATAATTATTTGACAAAATGGTATAATCTCGCATTAAATCCAGTTGGTTTCCTGCAAGAGCTTATATATGGTTAGCCAATGAGACTCAGTAAAAGTCACTAAATCATTACTGGTTGCAGATCAGAACAGTGTGTAATTATTACTGGTTCTCATTTCATTTTACATGCAAATCAATTGCAAATTGGTATTTGACCATAATTTTTTATCCACCATGGAGACTTGTATTCTCATAATAGGACCTTGTGAAGTTTTACTAGCTTTTGCAAAGGCTGACAAACTATCATAAAGACAGAGCGAAGTGGATGAAAATGATTATTTTGATTCATTTGTGATTGTAATACTTCTCTCTCAAAAGTTTTCTTTCAAATAATGATACTTCAAAAACTGTTCCTACGTTTTGCTCTGGAGATCTTGGTATAGTGGTTGTTCATGTGATCCAATACAAGGTACTGCGTCGTCAGCTTGGCAGAAGTTGGAGCTAGGGCTAAAACCAATTATTAAATTTAACCAATTTGTTAAGCGTGATTGCTTCAATAGCCATCTGCTTATAGAGTTGCCCTCAAGTCTGTTTCCTGGGTAGAACCAGTATTTGATATATTTGAGAAAAACTTGACAAGCTTCCAGAGTGGGGATCAAACCTGTGATTTCAAGTGGCCTATTGTATAAATATAGGATCTGGCACGAGTTGTCATATCATACCTGTGATCTCAAGTGGCCTCTTGTATAAATATAGGATCTGGCATGAGTTGTCATATCATACCTGTGATCTCAAGTGGCCTTTGTATAAATATAGGATCTGGCATGAGTTGTCATATCATACTGTGATCTCAAGTGGCCTATTGTATAAATATAGGATCTGGCATGAGTTGTCATATCATACTGTGATCTCAAGTGGCCTATTGTATAAATATAGGATCTGGCACGAGTTGTCATATCATACTGTGATCTCAAGTGGCCTTTTGTATAAATATAGGATCTGGCACGAGTTGTCATATCATACTGTGATCTAAAGTGGCCTATTGTATAAATATAAGATCTGGCACGAGTTGTCATATCATACCTGTGATCTCAAGTGGCCTATTGTATAAATATAGGATATGGCACGAGTTGTCATATCAAACCCGTGATCCCAAGTGGCCTATTGTATAAATATAGGATCTGGCACGAGTTGTCATATCATACTGTGATCTCAAGTGGCCTATTGTATAAATATAGGATCTGGCACGAGTTGTCATATCATACCATATCTGTGATCTCAAGTGGCCTATTGTATAAATATAGGATCTGGCACGAGTTGTCATATCATACCTGTGATCTCAAGTGGCCTATTGTATAAATATAGGATATGGCACGAGTTGTCATATCATACCTGTGATCTCAAGTGGCCTATTGTATAAATATAGGATATGGCACGAGTTGTCATATCAAACCCGTGATCCCAAGTGGCCTATTGTATAAATATAGGATCTGGCACGAGTTGTCATATCATACTGTGATCTCAAGTGGCCTATTGTATAAATATAGGATCTGGCACGAGTTGTCATATCATACCTGTGATCTCAAGTGGCCTATTGTATAAATATAGGATCTGGCACGAGTTGTCATATCATACCTGTGATCTCAAGTGGCCTATTGTATAAATATAGGATCTGGCACGAGTTGTCATATCATACCTGTGATCTCAAGAGGCCTATTGTATAAATATAGGATCTGGCACGAGTTGTCATATCATACCTGTGATCTCAAGTGGCCTATTGTATAAATATAGGATCTGGCACGAGTTGTCATATCATACCTGTGATCTCAAGTGGCCTATTGTATAAATATAGGATATGGCACGAGTTGTCATATCACCTGTGATCTCAAGTGGCCTATTGTATAAATATAGGATCTGGCACGAGTTGTCATATCATACCATATTTTATTAAACGAGTTCTGGAATTTTGTTGGTAAGCGAGCCTTTGGCAAGCTTACTAACGAATTTCCTGGACGAGTTTAATAAAATATGGTATGATATGACCATGAGGGTCAGATCTTTTTTATCACATGCTTTTAAATTAGCCAATTAAATAAATATTTGACGTTGCAGCATCATTTTAGCAAAATAACAAAATGCGATTGGTCAATCTTACGAAAACTAAGCCAATGAAAACGCTTAAAAAGTTTATTACACATGTGTAAGATAAAAATATTTGTAATGGTTATATTCAATGGGAAACAGGATAACTTATGCCAATCCAAAAGATAAACTTATTCGCATAAAGATAACTGAAGTCAAATACCTTGGCTTAATTTTTTTCAAAACGTGCACCTGTTCGAATACCTATTTTTTTTTGCAAAAGCTAACCAAAAAATATATAATAAAATTGAAGATAACAAAAAGTTATATAATTGGCTACTAGTTGATAGGCAGACAATATATCTTCTATGCATCTGACATGGTATAAGTGAAAATAAAATTAAATTCAAGTTCAGAGAGTATGAACAGAAACATAACAGACAGATGGATTTGTTAACATTGCTTGTTGGACATTTACCTGAAAATGCATAGTCAAAGAAGTCAGTCATTGCTATAAACCCAAGATGACAAGACCTAAATGAACTGGACTGAGATATTTCGTCTACTTTTTAAAATGTAATAACTTGTCAAGTTGTGTAACTGACATGTTGTAAATTTTTCAGGAGAGCATATTTTCCGAAATACCTTAATAGCACTTGCGTTAATTTTTGCTTTCAAAATATTTCAGTTTTAAAATTATCTTAATTTTGTATTCTTTTCAAAAAGACATCTCAATTTGGAGATGTGTTTTGGTTTTACAAATTTTACTATAATACTAATAAGAAAATGGGAATACTGAAAAATGTTTATTATTTTAATAAAACAGATTTTTGCTTCTTCTAAAAATTTTACAAAAAGTCAGTTACACTACTTATTACATTCAGAAAACAACATGTGTTCACTTATCTCAATTTGGAAAATTTGGTAAAAACATTATTTTTACCTAACACGTTGTCTTAATATTTTAACAGTTGATGAATGTCATCCAAATAAAAACAAAAAAGGGAAAAACTTTAATGCATAAAAATGACAGTTACATGACTTATTACATTCAGTAGATGATTTATTTTACAATGTTTGCACAGCAATAAATAGAATATCAATAACTGTAAACAAGCAAACACTTACGTCCACTGCGGACCCCCAACTGCCCTCTCATTGTTGTGGTGGATTTCATTCCTTCATCTGCAATATACAAGTAGTAAGACAAGTTGAGTTGTGTACAAAAAATTATCTCAACATAATAATAATATTAAATAATTGAAAAAATCCAAAATGCCTTAGTTTAGCCAGAAATTATTTTAGCTATAACTCCTGCCTTGATATTCTCCTATAAATATTTATGAATATTTCTTTCGCTGTGAAACTTAGAGTTTTAGTTTTATTGTGTTAACAGTCAAACACTTTATTTATAATTAACAATTTAAAAAGTGTATGCGCCATATTTTAACATATTCTCATGCACGATATTCCAAATAATTAGACGTTATCTACCGATGCATATTGACCTCATATTGCAGTGCTTTCCACAGGATTTTTATCAGGCGCCCCGGGGTTGACAGGGATGCCGGTTGATTTTTTTTTTGTAATTTAACGTGTCAATTGACGTTCTGTGGTGTGTTATAACTCAAATAAAAACAGCGTCAAAAGACGTCATTTGGTGCGCTATGACTCTTCAAGAAAATACCCCCAGTCATTTAAAACTATATTATATATTGTTTAATTGTTTTAAAACTTTTCCGCATAGATAGTAAAATCCCGACTCGAACGAGTCCCCAATACATCCGTTTCAACCAGACTACTGTATACTTACTACTTTTCAAGTTTCTATTTATTACCCGATACTCCCGTTTATTCCGATTTATCAATCACTTTCTGGTAAATGCTGACGATAAAAGCTCTCAATTAATTCTTTAACACAAACCTTGCCGTTTTTCTATTGTATCAAATAAATTTTAAGTGACTATATTTTACCCTTTATTTATATTTTACCCTTTCCCGCATAGATACGCATAATCCCGTCTCGTTCAATTCCAAAAATAAACAACGGTTGCGATAGACACCTATAAACTGTTAGATGCACATTATATCACTTAAACATTAGTTCATTTTTGTTGTTGCAGAATTTATATATGTCGTGCATTAATTTATGACATCAATCTTAACTTGTTATATCTAATTTAAATCTAAATTAGCATAAACTATATTGTTTCACATGTGTTTCATTAAATTAAACGCTTGCATTTATTCGGCTCTACTGCCGTTTGCATATTTTTGGCTACTGACGTTTGCCATTCCTAAACGTACTACTGACGTTTGCCATTTTTGTTTTCCCTCTTTAAACGTTTATTTAATATCTGGTATATATTTTTGTTTGTTTATGCATAGACATATGTAATATATATTCGTCCGGTAAAGCATAGACAGTTCTGTTATCGTTAATTTTCGAGAACACTGACTCTTTGTAATTTTACTACTGACGTTTGCTTCTTAAATGGAAATTTGCGCCGAAGTGTTCTCGAAAATCAGAGCAACACACAAAACGCGTGATATACCGATCGAAAGCTATATGCATGCCATATTGCCTGCACTAGGTCGTATGAAAGTCAGAGGATGATCAGCAAGGATATTGGGGAAAAAAAACTACCTTGCACGACTGTTTGTTGTCATAAAATGACTACTGACGTTGACTTTTGTGGTCACGTGACAGTTTTTGTTCATTCACAGTGAATTATGTGTCATGAGTAACACTTGTTTACAGTAAAAAGGTGTAATGATGATGCCCGAAACCGTCTTTCATGTACTGTTCTAGTTACCGGTTTTATATTACGTGAATGGTACAACTCCTTGCTATTCAAGCTGCGATAAACTCTTACTTCGTGCCCGACGTCAATCAAAAATAATTGTGATAGTTAACCCCGCCCTCATAAGCATTCGCGTAACCGATTGGACGATGAACATCACAGTTTGACGACTGGAAAGTTACCTGAGAGTTGCCTGTGATACATCCTTGCCAGCATAAATGACTGTGTAATGTAGCTAGAATAATCGATACGCGCGTCATGCTATCTCCTATCAGTGGATTATCTATGACCCCATGTGGTGTTTATGGCGATTATATGAGAAAGTAGGTACCAAGTGCTCTTTAAAACAGGGAATATTGATACACTGATAAAGAAACCTTGATTTTCTTGACATTCTCCATTTTCTTTTACTGTAAAAATACACTGATCGGAAAATTTCAAGCGCCCCGGGGACTCAGACTCTGATTTCGAAATTCAAGCGCCCCGGCGAGGGAGTTTATTATGAGTTTATTCTTATGATGGAAATTAATAAGGGGATATTCCAATATTATGTATATGCAATGTTAAGATGAAGTTTGAGAATTTAATAATACATTTTTGGGAGATATTTGCATAAACTAAGACCTGATTTAAGATTTATTTCAAGTAAGAACATAAATACGTTTACACCCAGGGTGGGGTATAATTGGGATCAGTAAAATGAAAAGTCATTTAGATAAAAGAATCGAAGGACCATATACTTAACAATGAGTTCAGGGTCAGCATATAGACACGAGATTAATAGTACCCACACATGGTCATCAAAACAGCACAGATGAAAGGGTCACCGAAAAGCCTTATTTGCAAAGGATACACAAGTTATGGCACTGACAAATATAATGGGATCACTCTAAACCAATATAAATTGATTAGATTTTAGTGCATTTGGCAAGCAAGTAAATACATGAATAGATTGTTCCTTCTAGAACATTCTAATAAGTCAACCAATCCGTAATAAGCCCGGACCTTGGTGACCAATGGAAATTACAAGTAGATTTTATGTAAATTAACCTGGGGATAAAATGCAGTGTTTTAGTTAGTAGTAAAAACAAAATCTGCGGTTAGATTTGAAAAGAAGAGAGTTGTCAAGTCTTCTTGACGTGGCGGCCATGTTGGCTGCCGCGCTGTAAAATTGTATTTCATGTACACAGGCTTTTTCCGCCCTTTGCCACGGGTACGAAATTCGGCCCCATTCCCAATGCAAATCTGGTTGTTTTTTTCCCAATTGAAAAAAAAATTCCCAATTCCAAAAAAAAAAATTTTTTTAACTGTAAAATTTATGAGTTAACCTGATCCAGTGTAGAAAATAGAAAGTATTGCATAATTAAATTATTTGTTGCCTTGAATTTGTTTCAAAAACTGTAAAATATGTTAATGATTATTTAAGACTTTTCTTATTTTCCTCAAAATCCGGCGCTTGGCGCGATTTTTTTCACCTTAAAAAAAGGTCAGGCCTTTTCCCCAAATTCAGATTAAAAAACCTGCACTTATTAACACATGTTCATAATATTTTGTAAAATTTTAATAATAAGTTATCAAAATAGTCGTTATTTACCAGTTAACTGCTTCTATGAAATATAAAAAACACTTTTTACATGCGATAATTTTTCCCAATTGAGCCAATTTTGTGATTAATTTTTTTTCCCAAAATGGGGGTTTTCACGACGCGAAATTCCCAAAATTCCAGTGTGGCGTTTTCCCAAAATGGAGCAGAAAAAGCCTGGTACATTAGCAAGCGTTGTGTTAAAAGGAATATTCGACATAAATGAATCACAATGAAATCAGAAATGAACTTTGGTTGTTACTGTGTGTTATCAACGAACAATGTGTAATTACGTGACACTGTATTTATAGGAGTACATGAGTGAATGTACAAATCTGAGTCAAACTTAAGGAAATTACTAAATTAGTGCATATGAGGCCCACATCCACCTAATCACTAGCACTATGCTCTATCGATTGAGCTTTTATGCATCTTCTTGAGCCTAGTTATTTTGCGGAAGTATAAAATGGTAATGCAATAGCCTTTTGCAGTATATCGCCATTGATTTATTCACTATTTTGGGAATGCAGCCGAGCCCTTTGGTTTCGGAAAAGTCACACAGTGACACCATAGTGACTAAGAAAGGGACATTTAGCAATTTTTTTTTATTTGCTTTCAAATACAAATACATTGTGAATATTCAATAAAGTTATGTCTATGAGGTCAACCTGAACGGATTTTAAACAAGATAAAACTTGTTTTGTTTTTTGTCTTTTAACGACTGAGAAACACATTTCATTACTTTTCTTTGATGCAATGTCGTAATATATTAGAACTCATACTATTATCTGTATTATTATGTTTCAAAAAGACAAACATTACCTTTCATTCCCATTCCAAACTGTAGAAATATGGTTTTCTAAAAAAAATATCAGTAATGATCCGCCATCTTGGTTTCTACCAACTAACAATCAATATTCGGAAGTGTTCGTGTCCTTCCGTAGATATACAGCGAATGTTTGGTGAAAAAACACCTGTTCATTTAGACGTATCGAACAGGATGTAAACAAAAGCTGTGGTCGATTTACACGTTTTGTTAAAATAGTTGTTAAACATTACACGTGTTCAATGTAATGTTATCGTTCCGCAATTTTGTTTTCTTACAGAAAATGAATTTACACCGATATTTATTTAATGTCTTTTGTGCTTTAGCGTAGGTTAATTATATGTACGGATAATTATTCAGAAATTAAATGTTTTGAATATTTAGGATATAACTAGTTCTGGCTACCATAACTTTAAATGTCGCTTTTTATGATTTTTGACTGGCGCGACAGGTATGTCATTACTATATAAACTGTACGCTGAAGTTTCTTTAGCTAGGATATAACTTTAGACTTAACACGGAACTTTGTTTTAATTTAATGACTAGCAATATATTTTAGCGGTTAAAAACATTTGTGTTGCTTTTAGCGGAAATTATACTTAAAGTAATGAAACATATTAACTTTAAGTTAACATATTGTAGATTCTAAACATGTACACAGATATTTTCTTTAAAGGTGAAAGTGTTTGGGTTACATTTGTTTCTCATTCTTTTGAACATATATACTGTACATGTGCAATAATGTTATTGTGTTGTAATCTTATTTTTCTACTTCAAAAAAACAACAACTTCACTTAATTGCAATCTCCTTTCTGAAATGTTATAGACATACCAGGTACTTTAAAAAAAAAACACAACCATACTGCTCCCTGAATACCATACTGCTTCCTGAATACAAAATTTGAAATGCTGTTGGGTGACACCATTGTTTATAACTGGAAAACATGGTAATCTACCCAATAACAAAATTGTAATGGTCCATTGCCTACAGGGGATTTATATGCCAGGGTTGATGACCTTAATCCAGTTGTAAAACTCCATGATCGAAGGGTCCCAAGATATGCGAAAATGGGGCTGAAATCTGTAAAATAGCTGTAAAATATATTGTCAGAAAAATAAGAGTCATTAATTATTGACGAAAATCTGTATGTCCAAAAATATAGTCATGAAAAATAATTATTTTGGCTTAAAATGGAGGTTTCCAAAAATTTAGAGTGCCTGAAAACTTAGAGTAATTATAGTATCCATATTTAAGGGTAATTAATCTTTTTATGCTATGGGTACCTTAATATAAAAATATATTTTATTGTTTGATTGTTAACTGTAATATAAGGAAATGAAAAATAATCAAAGTTATTGAAGAAATATATATATAAATATTTAAGAATACTTAATTTCAGGACCATGCTGGGACAATGGGCGTTTTGGCTGCTCCTGCTGATGGTTCCTTCAGTCTGCAGTCTGGATGTTCAAACTGACAAGTTTGAACCTCTGAAGGGAAACCAACAGCTCGAGAAATTCATAGCGGACAATCATGTCAGGATGGTCTACTTTTACAAGACAGGTTTGCGCTTGTTGGTTTCTGGTTGAAATAAACAGTACACCAATCATTGATATAAAACGTGTTGATAAGAGTGGTTTTTACATACCTAGCTAAGGTTTTTTTCATGACCAAGCCAGTGGTAATGATGTTCTCACGTGTTCTGAAAGGGCACACTATTTATATGACTTATTCTGAATGCAAAAAAAGGTGTTTCGTTCTTTCCATTTCTTTATTTATCACTTTCCAACTATGTGTTGAAAATAGTAAACTAAAGGAAACATTTGATTATAAAAACTGAATTAAAATCCTGTATAGAAATCAAACATCAGACACAACATATTAATTATTATAAATAAGGTACTTACACAATAAATACTAGTGATTTCATTATCCAATTTGTGTCATTTGAATTATCAAATGAATACTCCTGGAAGTCAGTGATTGAAATTCACGTTCATCTTTGTTTTGTTTAAACCTGGGTAATTTTTTAACAACATTCAGAAAAATAAATTGGATTTAGCTTACACCCATTTATTTAGACAGAAACCATAATTATGCACTATTCCATGGCGATGGGTATGCTGGGATTTGATAAGACACATGCATGAACACTCAAATTTCTTGATAACATTTTATTTTCAGATGTGAAATATTTGAAGTTCTTTTTCGTGGAACTGAACAAAGCAGCAGATTATCTAGATTTGTATAAAGTAAAAATTGGACTGGTAAGCTTTTTTTTATTTATATATTTTTAATATTGTGTCGTATTAAAGTCATTTATTTTAAATTGACAGCCATTAAAACATTTTAAAGAATTTGTACTTCTCAAACTACCTAAAAGATACTTACATTTTCTCCAGTTTCCATACTTATTGTTATATTTTTGCAGTAAACTTCTTACTGTGTGTTTTCAGTGTAATTGTACGGATGAAGAAAACAAAGGGGTTCCTGACTGCAATAAGCCTGGAACAGAAAATAGCGTGCAGACTTACAGGTTAATTTTAAGAACTTTTATCATTTTGTGAGATGATAAGTGAAATGAATCAGAGATCATCAGATTGTATTACTCCATTTCTGATAATGGTAATATGCAATGGCCACGTGGATATGGTATCCACTTATAGGTGCAAGGCTGTGTCCCCACTTGTTAAGCTATTTCAGCATATTTCCAAAAATATCAAGTTCTTGTACCTATCAGCAAACAGACCTGGGTTTGAGTCTTTTTGCCTCAGGCAAATGGTATCAATGCATTTGAGCTTAAAAATTGATGAATTGGCACACACAAGGTGTCCCAATGAAAAGGAGCCATTAATAGTATTACCAAGATTTAACAAGTACATCAAACAAAGCTTAATGTCCAAATTAAATTTTACATTTTGTTAAAAATAAATGCAATTGTGTTATATTCTATTTAAGTTTTTGTTTGCAATATGTGGCGTAGTTTCCAAAAAAGAAAATGTAAATCACATGTGTGATGCTTGCATAGCAAAATCTGGGGATGTTGACTTATAATTTTACTTTTTAAATTGTTGAATGAATTATTCGTTTCAATGTTCATGTAATGTTTAAAATACTTAATAGTCAGCCCTTTAATTGAACATTTCATCTCATGATGGTAACAAAAACAAAGCTCAATGAAAAATATGAAACATATCATGATTCTATTGTTTGACTTGAAGACAGTGTTTACATTTTTAACAGTGTCCACAAAATCAAATGGGCTGTGCTCTGTGAAAAGGGGGGTTTAATGAATGTGCGTAAAGTGTCATCCCAGATTAGCCTATGCAGTCCGCACAGGCAAATTAGGGATGACACTTTTCGCTTTTATGAAATTTTTAGTTTCAAGAAAGTAAATGGGTAAATACACATGTATGCACTCTTTCCAAAATGTCTAAGTATTAAATATAGAACTCATGTGTGACATGAATGAGGTTGTTGGAACTATCCAATTAAATGTGCACCCTTTAAGGCTTATTTCAATGTCAGTACGAATCTTACCTCACTTGGTCTCTATTATTTGTTATTTTCAGGAATGGCAATCCATTGTTGGCACTGGAGTTAGAGACCATGTTTGATGTGAATTCAATACTCTCCAACATTTTACAGTAAGAATTTATGTGCATGTAATTAGTTTGTAAACAACACAATAAATATTGTAATAACACAAATATAAAAAAGGCCTCTGAAGCCTGTAACTTTTTTTTGGCTTAAAATATACTAGTTGATGTACCAGCTGTATATATCATTTTGTTTTGGAGTAGACTCTTGTTTTGTATATTGTAATATCTTATCATTCACAATTTCTGCTTGATTCATTATTGTTAACTTGTAAATGATGGTTTGCATATTAATTGTGGATGTGAAACAGTTTTCATTTTATGTTTAGAAAACTAAATATATAAAAGATAACATTCAATCCAACAGACATTAATTTTTAACTAAGTGCTTCAATATTCTAGGTTTGCGCTAAGAACTCTGAAATAGTAGCCAAATATATTATCATTTTAAAAAAGTAACGTCAAAAAGTGTGAAAATCTGCTTTATTGTAATATATTTTCTGAAAGATAAGTGGGATATAAGATAATGTAGAAGCCCAACCCATGCAGAAGACAAAAATGTCTTACCGGACATGATGTCGGTTAACTTTTGAAATTAACTGGACCTCACAAAATTTTACCCGACCATGTTCTTCTTTTACCCAAACCAGAAAATTCAGTTTATTTTTTGCAAACCAAAAAACCTTTTAATTCAGTTTATTTTATGCAAACCAGAAAACCTTTTAATTTAGTGTATTTATATTATATTAACGTTGACAATTTAAAAAAATAATTAACAAACAATAAAATGATAACTACATTTAGACGTTTCTTTATACAACATATAGTAAAACTTTCAATTAAAAGTAAAGAGAGCTTTGTAATTTTTAGCTCGGCTGTTTTCGGAGAAAACCCGAGGTATTGTCATAGCCAGCTCGTCGTCCAACCTTCTCTGTAGGCAATGTGCTAAAACCTTAACATTGGCTCTAAAATCAAAGTGTTTCCACCTACAACTTTGAAACTTCATATCGTCGCTGTCGTTCTCAAACCTCGTAGCTCCAAAATTTTCCAAATATTTTTTCGTCTTTTCCGAATATATTAAGTCTGGCGCATGTTTTGTGCTATATCTCGTAGCCCTACGCCTATCAGAGCCCTTAAAAAGCCACTTGACGAAATGTTGTAGAATGATTGTTGGCTTTTTTCCCGGCGAAAAGTCGTAGCGACGCCATTTCACCTATAGGTACGTCGTTTCGTTTGGACAAATTTGACAAAAACGTTTTTATATATTTTTTATACGCCCGTCTATGACGGGACGTATTATGGTATACCCCGCGTCCGTCTGTCCGTCCGTCCGTCTGTTAATGTCGTACGCTACGTCAAATATCCTTTGACAGATTTTCTTCAAATTTTAACACAATCTTAATATTGATAAACCCTGATCCCCTTTCGTTTTTGACGGAATTCTGAATTGTCGTTCCAGAGTTATGGGACTTTGTTCGTCAAAATTTCGTGATTTCATTGAATGTCCTACTGTAGCTCAAATATCCTTCGATGGATTTTTTTTCAAATTTCAACACAATCTTAATATTGATAAACCCTGATCCCCTTTCGTTTTTGACGGAATTCTGAATTGTCGTTCCAGAGTTATGGGACTTTGTTCGTCAAAATTTCGTGATTTCATTGAATGTCCTACTGTAGCTCAAATATCCTTCGATGGATTTTTTTCAAATTTCAACACAATCTTAATATTGATAAACCCTGATCCCCTTTCGTTTTTGACGGAATTCTGAATTGTCGTTCCAGAGTTATGGGACTTTGTTCGTCAAAATTTCGTGATTTCATTGAATGTCCTACTGTAGCTCAAATATCCTTCGATGGATTTTTTTCAAATTTCAACACAATCTTAATATTGATAAACCCTGATCCCCTTTTGTTTTTGATGGAATTCTGAATTGTCGTTCCAGAGTTATGGGACTTTGTTCGTCAAAATTTCGTTATTTCATTGAATGTCCTACCATAGCTCAAATATCCTTCGATGGATTTTTTTCAAATTTCAACACAATCTTAATATTGATAAACCCTGATCCCCTTTCGTTTTTGACGGAATTCTGAATTGTTGTTCCACAGTTATGGGACTTTGTTGAATGTCAAGGAGACGGCGCTCCATGCTCATGTACTTATAAAATAAACCATGTATTCAAATACAAATAAACTGAAGTAAAAAAATGATTCAAAGGGTTATTTATTACCTTACTACTTCATTGGCGAACGACGGGCGTATCATGCGCTCATGGCGCAGCTCTTTATTGTTTTTGCAACTACGAGGTTTCCTATCAGGACGAATTGTCGTACCTCATAAAAATGACAAAACTGTGGTGACAAAATATCGTAGCTACCATGTCTGACTGTCAGTATGACTTATCAGTATGACTTACGCGTCTACGGCTTATACCGTATTTTGCAGCTTCATTTGTTTGGTATTTTTACAGAATTTCAATTTCTAAAACATAGTTATAAAAAAATGAGACGGTTTTTTCTCTCTCCTGAAAAGTTGGCATTTTGTAGCTACGAGGTTTGAGAACGACATCGACGATATATAGATGCACCTTGATGAGTTCTACACGCCACCCCCATTTTTGGGTCACTAGGTCAAAGGTCAAGGTCACTGTGACCTCTAATATAAAACATAAACATAGGCTCTAAAATCAAAGTGCTTCCACCTACAACTTTGAAACTTCATATGTAGATGCACCTTGATGAGTTCTACACGCCACACCCATTTTTGGGTCACTAGGTCAAAGGTCAAGGTCACTGTGACCTCTAATATAAAACTTTAACATAGGCTCTAAAATCAAAGTGCTTCCACCTACAACTTTGAAACTTCATATGTAGATGCACCTTGATGAGTTCTACATGCCACACCCATTTTTGGGTCACTAGGTCAAAGGTCAAGGTCACTGTGACCTCTAATATAAAACTTTAACATAAACCTCTACATTCGCTCTAAAATTAAAGTGCTTCCACCAACAACTTTGAAACTTCATATGTAGATGCACCTTGATGAGTTCTACACGCCACACCCATTTTGGGTCACTAGGTCAAAGGTCAAGGTCACTGTGACCTCTAAAAAAAAATTAAACAAAAATGAAAAGCTTTCGCAGCCGAGCGTGGCACCCGTTATGTGGTGCTCTTGTTATTTTATATATTACAAATATTTTCAAACAGCAATACTAAACGCTATAGTACTCGGCGAAACTTAACAATTCTTTCAAATGCTTACTTTCCCATTATACAAGTATGTTGGCAAGGTCAAGGAAAGAGGACAGTTTGCTTTGTTTTCCGCTTTCGCTTTGCAACGATTAAAACCGGTGAATGTTTTTTAAAGCATAAAAAACTGTTGTGTTTGGCTTACATCACGAAACTCCATGCACTGGTTCGTAATAGCACGTAACCAGCACGGATAGCAATTTTGCTCTACTAGTTGGCAATGAGCAATTCAATTTTATTGAACAAGCAACTATAGAAGTAAAATAAACCTCTACCAATATTTTAAAAAGATTTGAATTTTCGTTACAATATCCAACCAATGCAAAGTTTAACATATCTATTTTTTGTCAGACACGTGGACAGTTTCCGTATTGATATCAGACCTCAGGTAATTTTATCAGAAATGTCCGAGGTCCAACGTCTTCGGCATGGATTGAGAAGCCAGATTTCAATATTCCTGGCTATTTTTGCTTCTATGACTTATGTTTCCCAGGCTGGTACTGCTGCGTGAGGTCCCCATTCTGCAAAGCAAGGAGGAGATGCAGACTCAGCTAGCTCACTTCAGAGGAAAGCAGGATGTTGTGGTTGGTTACATGAAGGCTATTGGAACCTTCGGTAAGCATTTGTGCTATGAAATGCCAAATTGTGTGATGAAGGCTATCTAAACCTTCGTAAGACTTATGTGTAGCTATGAAATGTCTGATGGTGTGATGTATGTGTAGCTATGAAATGCCTAATGGTGTTATGAAGACTATTTGAACCTTCAGTAAGCATGTGTGACTTATGTGTAGCTATGAAATGCCTAATGGTATTATTAAGGCTATTTGAACCTTCAGAAAGCATGTTTTACTAATGCTTAGCAATGAAATGCTTAATGGTGTGATGAAGGCTATTGGAACCTTCGTAAGCATGTGTGACTTATGTGTAGCTATCAAATGCCTAATGGTGTGATGAAGGCTATTTGAACGTTCGGTAATCATGTGAGTGTATGTGTAGAAATGAACTGCCTAATGGTGGGATGAAGGCTATTAGAACCTGTAGTAAGCATGTGTGACTAATGTGTAGCTATGAAATGCCTAATGGTGTGATGAAGGCTATTTGAACCTTCGGTAATCATGTTAGTGTATGTGTAGCTATGAACTACCTAATGGTATTATGAAGGCTATTGGAACCTTCGTAAGCATGTGTGACTTATGTGTAGCTATGAAATGCCTAATGGTGTAATGACGGCTATTGGAACCTTTGGTAATCGTGAGTGTATTTGTAGCTATGAACTGCCTTATGGAATTATGAAGGCTATTGGAACCTTCGTAAGCATGTGTGACTTATTTGTAGCTATGAAATGCCTAATGGTGTAATGAAGGCTATTGGAACCTTCGGTAAGCATGTGTGACTTATGTGTAGCTATGAAATGCCTAATGGTGTGATGAAGGCTATTGAAACCTTAGTAAGCATGTGTGACTTATGTGTAGCTATGAAATGCTGAAAGATGTGAAGAAAAGGCTATTTTCACGTCTGGTAAGTGTATGTGACTTATGTGATCCTATTTTTGATCATTTTTAGCTCACCTGAGCACAACGTGCTCATGGTGAGCTATTGTGATCCCCTTTTGTCTGTCGTGCGTCGTCAACATTTACCTTGCTAACACTCTAAAGGTCACATTTATTGCCCAATCTTCATGAAACTTGGTTAGAACATGTGTCTCAATAATATCTTGGACGAGTTCGAAAATGGTTCTGGTTGATTGAAAAACAGGGCTGCCAGGGGGCGTGGCAGTTTTCCTTATATGGCTTTAGTAAAACCTTGTTAACACTCTGGAAGTCACATTTTTAGTCCAATCTTCATGAAACTTTGTCAGAACATGTGTCCCAATAATATCTTGGACGAGTTCGAAAATGGTTCCGGTTGGTTGAAAAACATGGCCGCCAGGGGGCGTTGCAGTTTTCCTTATATGGCTATAGTAAAACCTTGTTAACACTCTAGAAGTCACATTTTTAGTCCAATCTTCATAAAACTTTGTCAGAACAAGTGTGCCAATAATATCTTGGACGAGTTCGAAAAAATGGTTCCGGTTGGTTGAAAAACATGGCCGCCAGGGGGCATGGCAGTTTTCCTTATATGGCTTTAGTAAAACCTTGTTAACACTTTAGAAGTCACTTTTTTAGTCCAATCTTCATGAAACTCGGTCAAAACGTGTGTCCCAATAATATCTTGGACGAGTTCGAAAATGGTTCCAGTTGAATGAAAAACATGGCCGTCATGGGGCGGGGCAGTTTTCCTTATATGGCTTTACTGTATGGTAAAACCTTGTTAACGCTCTTGAAGTCACATTTGTGGTCCAATGCTCATGAAACTTGGTCAGAATATTTGAACAAATAATATCTGGGCTAAGTTCAAAAATGGTTGAGATCCGTTAAAAAACATGGCCGCAAGGGGGCGTGGCATTTTTCCTTAAATGGCTATTTACTACAAAACCTTGTTAACACTCTAGAAGTCACATTTATTATCCAATCTTTATGAAACTTGATCAGAACATTTGTTCTAACAATAGCTCGAGTGAGTTTGTAAATGGTAATGGTTCGTTGAAAAACATGGCCACCAGGGGGGGGGCAGTTGTCCTTATATGGCTTTAGTGAAAACTTGTGGACACTATATTAGCCACATTTATTGGCAAATCTTCATGAAACTTGGTCAGAACATTTGTCCCAATGAAATTTTGCCAGAGATTGAAGCTGGGTCATATGAGCTCAAAAACTAGGTCACAAGGTCAAATATAAAAAAAACATGTTAAAAGTCACTTTTTTGGTCCAAAATAATCTTCATGAATCAGCTTGCATTTTTTTCAGAATAGTCTAGTTCCTTTGGCTTTCAGGTGAGCGCCTTAGGGCCTGATGGCCCTCTTGTTGTTGAATGAGAACAATACAGTAATATACTGTACTTATGACAGAGAATCCGCCTTGTATACTTGTTCGGAAGTGGTTTCAATGACATGTGACAACCTTTATTAGTCCCCTACCGGTGAAACCGGAGAGGGACTTATGGTTTGCGCTCTGTGTGTCAGTCAGTCTGTCACACTTTTCTGGATCCTGCGATAACTTCAAAATTTATTCATATTTTTTCATGAAACTTGAAACGTGGACAGATGGCAATATGAAGATTATGCACGTCATTTCATTTTGTTCCTACGTCAAGAATTCTCGTTGCTGGCAACAAATAGACTAGAAATATTGCTGAAATGGTGGATCCTGCGATAACTTTAAAAGTTCTTCATATTTTTTCATGAAATTTGAAATATGGACAGATGGCAATATGGAGATTATGCAGGTCATTTTATTTTGTTCCTACATCAAGAATTATGGTTGCTATGGCAACAAATAGACTAGAAATATTGCTGAAAATGGTGGATCCTGAGATAACTTTATAAGTTCTTCATATTTTTTCATGAAACTTGAAACATGAATAGATGGCAATATGGAGATGAATGCAGGTCATTTCATTTTGTTCCTATGTCAAGAATTCTGGTTGCTATGACAACAAATAAATTTCAAATATTGCTGAAACCGGTAGGGGACTTTTATTGCTTGGCAATAGTCTTGTTTTAAAATATCTTGTAATGAATGTAATGCTTAATGTCAGTTTTACTGAATGAGCGAGATGCATGGGTAAACAACAATACTTTCATTGATGAAGTTAACTTGGTTCTGAAGAAAAAAAAAATTTGCTCTGCAGCCTGAAAAATAATTTATAACACTGTTTCACAGTCTCTACACTTCTACATATATTATTTGCTGATAATCTAATAGACTATATAAGCAAGTTGATAATAAAAACACCCCTGAAGAAGCAATTTGTTACATGTCTGTATTATATGCTGATTACCCGGTTTGGCATTCAAGGGACATTTTCACAAACGTTTTTTTGTGAGCCTAATTAAGAATTATTTGCCCCATATTGAATTACGGTAGCCAAACATGAACTGAAATAGATAAATAATTACTGTTAATTATTGAACAATGTGATTGGTAACCTGAAATTGACCTTACAAATGTCAAATAAAAGGTATTCATTTTCAAGCAGGAGGGTACAATTTTAAAGTAATTAAGCACAAAGTTATGTTTGTTTACCTATTGTAACATACAGCCAATTGTCATTGAATGTGTCAATTAATATTCAAATGGTTTTTCTGTATCTTCTTTCATATGATCAATGACACAAAGATTAATCATGATTAATTATTAATTACATTTTTTTTGCTTGAACAGAACAGGACTTTATTTTTATCCAAAACAGCACAAACAAATACTATATAGAATCACTACAGGAATTAACTTGTGCTTTAAACATTTTATTAGCATATCATTGGAGTAATTATTCAACATAAAAATATTAAAAGGTGGAAAAGTACATGCATGGTGGAAATCGGAGACAATAATTTAGACATAAGAAATTTAACAAAAAAACACAAAAATATGAGATAGCAATAACACCTGGGGTGGTATTCCAGAAGCATCTTAAGTTAAATTTTATTTTTATTCTTAAATTGGGAATTTTTCTGAAGTGTTTCATTTCATACTGCAATAGTGAGGCATCGAAAATTACATCAAAATAACATCATTATGTCAGTGTTATTTGAGGAAAACCAAAACAACATGCATGTCTTTATTTTGTAAAGAAATACAAAACATTGTAATTTTGAACTTAAGTGAAAATATTTAAGAAATGACTTAAGATGTTTCTGGAATATGACCCCAGAAATAAAAGAATACAAGAGGTCAACAATTACATTAACCTAGAAATATGAATGGCTTGTAAGTACATGTACATGTTGATTATGCTTGACATTGTCACGGTGAACAATTGTAGGTTAATGTAAATTGCCAGATTAATATCTTTTATATATGGGTTCAAGACAGAAATAGTTGGATATTAATATCTGATGTATGCTTAAGAAACCTGAATAATTCTGTCACCTTGAAGCACAATTACTTTTATCTTATAAAAGGTTCGCATGACATGATGGTACAATATAAAGGTCATATAGCTTAATGAAACATCATTAATGTTTTCTATTTGTTTTGTTATTTTCAATAATTACTACTGCCTTTGAACCATAGTACTTGATCCACCTGATTCTTAAGACCAATTAAGTAATTTTAAGGATATTAATACTCAATAAATTGAAACAACAGGATTATTAAATGGTATTAATTAACTTAACAATGTGTAATTTACCTTTTTATTACAGAATGTCAATTAAAAGCCTGGTATTATCTGAAATTGAACTAGAATTGGGATATGAAATGATGAAGCAGTGGATTATTAGTAAAAAAAAATGACCCTGTAACGTTCATAATCAATAATAACCTTGGGGTGTACAGTGAATAAACATACATTAGTACAGATTTAAGCTTCATTAAGAGAAATGAATTAAACTTTACACAATTTTGTTTCCCAAAACATCATGGAGTAAATTCATAACAAGTATAGCCCTAGGCTGTATTTTTGGAATCTGTATACAAGATCAGGTCAACTGCGAAAGATACTATCAATGAATTTGTATAATTGACTGCTGAAAGAAATTTACTGAATCTGACCACCACTATCTTTTACAGTGTGCCGTAGGGTTGTGGTCATTTACAAAAGGTCATGTTTGGTTGACTTTAATTTTTCATGTCAGTGAATTTGTCAGTAAATTAATTAGAAGGCAAAAATCCAAATAGTCTTAAATTGAGAGCCAACATTTTTTTGTGGAGAATGCTCCCATAACAACCTAGCCATTGCATGACCATAGCTCAAGCTCAGTTGGTAAAGCCTAGAAAACAAATCAGAGGATCACAAGTTTGATTCTAGGCACGCCAACATAACGTGATAATTATCCCTGGCAGATGAGGGAGGGATATAGAATTGGCGTTGTCCATCCTCCTGCCTGTTGGTCACTCTGTCATTCAGTCCGTCAGTCTGTCAAAAAGCTATTTAGTGCTATATCTCAGAAACTATATCTCAGATATCAACATTGAGAAGTGCCATGCACAAGAACCATAACCCTACACTTTCTTAAGTAAGAGTTATTGCCCTTTGTTTGTTTGTATGATGTAAATTTTCAGGGCTATATCTCAGATACCATGCAAGGCTTCAACATTGAACTTCATGGGTGTATTGATATTTATGAGGAGAAGTGCTATGCTTAAGAACCATAACCCTTCACTTTTTAGCTCACCTGAGCACAACGTGCTCATGGTGAGCTTTTGTGATCGTTTTTTTCCGTCGTCTGTTGTGTGGGGTCAACATTTGCCTTGTTTACTCTCTGGAGGCCACGTTTATTGTCCAATCTTCATGAAATTTGGTCAGAAGATTGGTTTCAATGATATCTTGGAGGAGTTCGAAAATTGTTACGTTTGCTTGAAAAACATGACCGCCAGAGAGCGGGGCATTTTATCTTATATGGCTATATAAGGCTATAATAAAATCTTGTTAACACTCTAGAGGCCACATTTATAGTCCGATCTTCATGAAACTCGGACAGAAGATTCATCCCAATAATATCATGGACAAGTTAAAAAAAGATGCCGGTTGGTTGAAAAACATGACCACCACGGGGGGCGGGGCTATTTTCCTTATATGGCTATAGTAAAACCTTGTTAACACTCTAGAGGTCACATTTATTTTCCGATCATCATGAAACTTGGTCAGAAGATTTGTCCCAATGATATCTTGGATTAGTTCAAAAATGATTTTGGTTGCTTTAAAAACATGGCCACCAGGGGCGGGGCATTTTTCCTTATATGGCTATACATGTATATGGCTATAGTAAAACCTTGTTAACACTCTAGAGGCCATATTTATTGTCCAATTTTCATGAAATTTGATCAGAAGATTTGTCTCAATAATATCTTGGATGAGTTCGAAAATAATTATGTTTGCTTGAAAAAAATGGTTTCCAAGGGGCAGGGCATTTTTCCCTATATGGCTATAGTAAAATCTTGTTAACACTCTAGAGGCCACATTAACTGTCCGATCTTCATGAAACTTGGTCAAAAGATTCATTCTGATAATATCTTGGACGAGTTTAAAAATGATGCGGTTGGTTGAAAAACATGGCTGCCAGGGGGCGGGGCATTTTTCATTATATGGCTATAGTAAAACCTTGTTAACACTCTAGAGGCCACATTTATTTTCCGATCTTTGTGAAACTTGGTCAGAAGATTTGTCCCAATAATATCTTGTTATCTCAGGTGAGCGACTTTGGGCCTTTCAGGCCCTCTTGTTTAATGACTCGGAGGATGTTAATGTTTTTATTTTATTTTGGACAACATTTATTTTATAAAAACTTCTTATTGCTACTCATTGAAAGGTCAGTGTCATCATTCATGGTTAATGGTCCTTCACTTAATTTTTGTTCTTTAATTGTTATTGCCAAAATGGAATGAAAAATGAAGTTGCATTATTATTTCCATGATGACCATAACATGTGTCATAAACAATACTTATGCTCCTTGATGGAAGGTCAAGGTCACAATTAATGGTTAGATATCATGAAGGTTTATTTCTGCCTTGTAACGTAATCAATTTCCTTTGAACTGTTAGTTGTACTTGTACACTATATTTCCCCCCACCCCCTAAATAAAATGACAACAACAAAACAACAATAAGTACATAGCATATACTTCATAGGCAATTGTCACATCTGTATCCATTGTGATTACTTCAATGTTGCAAAAACTAAAACTCAAAAAAGTTTTGTTTTGGCATGTGACCAATCACAATGGTAAAACAGGACAATACATACAACATGAAATATAAAATGGTAAATAACGCTGCATTCAGTGCCTTGGAATGGTAAATGCTAAGCAACAAGTTTTAAAGGTACATGTTCACATCTTGTTCCATGTCTTTCAGAGCACAGAGTTTTCATGGAGGTGGCCTACGCCTACTCAGATAAAGTGAAGTTCATTGTGAGCACTGACAGGAAGGCTACAAAACTGTTTGAGTAAGCATACCGAATATCTTTTGCTTCATTACCTTGGCTTGAAACGCCGTTGCACAAATACTAAGAAATAGACAAAAGCTTAAAAAAATTATAGTAAACATTTTTTACCAACCAAACTGCAAACAAATTCATTCAAACTGATATATAGATAACACTTTGTTAAGTTATTGATTTTTTGCTAAGTGAACATGTCACACATAAAAAACAAACAAACTCAAATACGTCAAAGGATAACCATTTGATAATAATTTTTGGAATAGAAGATATACATGCAGTACTCTGTGTTACCACTTGAGTAATTAGAGAATCAAACCATGTTCAGATCCAGCATACAGTAAAGATTTTGAATTTCACTCACACCAAGAGCCAACATTTTCAATGTATTTTTTATTTGTTAGTGAAATAAATGTCCTTTAAAAAAAACTTGCGAAATTTACCGGTAAGCATCAATTGAATTATTTTAATTGGACAGGGGCGTTAATGTTACTTATTTACCTGAGAGTGGGATTGTTAATGGTGGACTACCATGCATTTTAGCCAAGTTTTCTCAGAAGGTAGCTCATTTATTAATGAAACCCTACTTGTTGATCACAGCCAGCCTCCTGGTAGCCACGGGGACAAGATGTCAATTTGGTGGGTGTGGACTCAGCTGATGGGTACCAAGGATACACACTACCATAGCATTCGCTTCAAAGGAGAGCACAGTCTTACGGGCGTAGCAAAGTTTGCCAAGCTTGTCACCTATAAGAAAGTGGTAGGTTGTGTTGGCGTGTGTACACTGCTGAGTTTGCTGTACTCATCTGCAGGAATGAGATGCATACAGATTTGTTTTAATGTCATAAATACCTTACCTGCTATCTAATAGCGACTACCTCTGAAGGTGGGTTATCTATTTCTGTAGCTGCCGCTCAATATTAGCAATTTAGACTTGGGCAGAAGATAGTGAAACGTAACCTAGCTAAAACGAGACTCTACACTTCATTCTTCTTCCAAATACGTGGACATAAACAACGCCATTTTGTTGTCTTTGAAAATTGAATTAATTTTGATTTGTTCACCATGCTCACGTTTTGGTTTAGATAAGTTTTATTATTTGTCTAACAACTTATTATCCGTGTTATTTCCGTGTATTGTATTAAACTTTTGTTTAATTTATGCTCAAACACCTTTCTTGTGGTCATGTGAGGGCAGAGTGTATTCAAGCTTGCACGTAACTTCTCTTTTAGAATAATAAACTGAGAGAATGTTTATCATTTGCATTATGTGCAATAATGAATTTATTGTGCTGTATAACAATCTGATAGATGACCAGTTAATTTGGGGTATATAGGGTATTGCCAAAGAGGAGAAGAGAGAGAAAAAAGAAGAAGCAGAGGAACTATAAGAAGAAAGAAAGGAAAGGGGAGACTTTGCCCGGTGACGTCACCAGTCACACATTGACCGTGCCCCTGACTTTGACCGGCATGGTGACCGGTTGAAGACAGGTTCAGTCACTGGTCATTCTATGACCTGTCTGGTCACCATTCAGCCTTTGACCAGTCAAATCACCGGTCAGCTTATGACCCTTCCGGTCAACGGTAAGTCTGTCACCGGTCTGGTCACCAGTCAGCTTATGACCGGTCCCCGGTCTGGTCACCAGTCAGCTTATGACCGGTCCAGTCACTGATATTCCGGTTGCCTGGCCATATCACTGGTCATGCAATCCCTGCCTTGAGGGAGGCGCTGCACGGATGAGTGTCACGCTCTGTTTCACCGGATTACAACATCCGGCTAGACGTTGACACGATGTTGTCGGCACTTCACAACCGTACGCGCATTTGCATTCCTACCCCTAACCAAAGACTTAGATGCTTATAGTCAGATGCTTGAGGCCTTTCCTCCTCTTCTGACTCGTCTTCGCATGATTAATTGTCTGCCTCGACAAGCCCTCATCAATACCCGAGTGGACATCGGACACGCTCTCTTATCCGAGCAGTTCTCGGCATCAATCCTCTCGAAAGCGATCACACCAATGCTCGGAGAGAAGCTACTCCAGGAGACCTCGTTCCCAGCTTTGCCGAACTGTTTCACGTTAGCCACTTCTACAGCCGCTGGGCCTAATTTATCTACGTTTAACTCTCAGGCTCAAAGGCTACGGCTACCTTTTCAGCCCCACGGGTATCTTCTACGTTACCTCCGGCTGCTACTTCATCGAATCCAAATACTTATGGATTAAGCAGTCCTCAGGAAACCTTGTGCCTTCAATACTGATGCTCTACCGGCAATCGCCGGTTTCCAAAGTTAATCCGCTGACTTGGTCTCTGGTCGGCCTTCCTACCAGCTATTTTCATTCTGGTGCCGAAAAATGAACCACTGATGCCAGAAGCTTATGAAATATCTCCATCTGGTATTCCTACTTCTGTCTCAACTGGCTACATGCAGACCACTGGTCTTGCAGATGGTTCAGCTGAAGCGGGCTCGGAGTCTAACATTGAGGCTGAACATTACTACATGTATTTGGCTTCTATAAATCAGGTCTATGAAATTATGTTCAAGACCCCAGGTGATGACTTTTGACCCCGCCCTTCACTGTCGGCTACAGGCTCTGCAGTCACTGTCACGGAACAGTTGGCCCGCTAATGTGAACCCGGCAGGATTAGCAAGCAATGTCTCATATCAACCTCCGCCTTCCAATTGGCTGGACTACAATGTCTGTTTTCCAGTCACTGGAACCCACATTAGGCCTTCTCCATCCTCATGGAAAGCCCCTAAGGACCTGACTGAGCCTAAACCGCTTGATGGCGGTAAAAGCTACAAGTCCCCGGTAACCGACCCGACTACCGGTTTGGATCTTTCCAAACTGCCGGGTGTGGATCCTTACATTAGCAAGCTTTTGCTTACTATGCCAGTTGCTCCTACCCCTATCTCAGTTCCTTACTCCATGTTGGAGAATCGAGACATGAGAGAGGGCCGATCCATAGGTCTAGCTAACCAGCTTGACCTCATGGTGGCCACAGCCTTGTAGATGGCTTGGGAGGTATTGGACTCAGTTCCTGAGTAACTCAGTGCCTTATTATTTCATCTTTCGCAGACGACGCAGTTTTTATCACATAATGCTGCATCTTCAATGTCCGAGATGCTTGGATCTGGAGGGATCACAATAGATTCCCTTTTTGGAGGCAGGATACAGGCGGCAATTAAGGCTGACCAGGAAGACCAGATCTTTGCAACTTTAGTGAGTAACAACTCTGGCCAGCGCCAAGGGGTTTTTAAGTGTCCAGCTTCTAATCCCCCAGAAGCCCCGACAGCCAAGAATACTAAGAAGAACAACTTTTTCTCTGAAAGGCCTTCTTCTATTCCACATCTGGCCCCTAACAGGCCGTCTTCCTATAACAGGTCGTCTTCCTATCGGAATTCGTCAGATAAAGATGCTTGGAAAAAGGGCTAACCCAAGGCTGAATAATAAGACTTTCAAGCCTTCAACCGGCAAGGGGGACCTCCCCAAGGTCAGCCCAATGGATTCCCCCTTTCTACCGCCACCATCTCCGGTGACTTAGGTACCAGTCGCGGCAATACTTCTGCACTTCGCTAATTGATGACTCCAATAACTTCGGACGCGTTGGTTCATTCCCTTGTTACAAAAAGCCTCACTTTTTAATTAAAAAAAAGGCCTCCACTTTTCCGCGTTCACATACATCTGGTATCTCCGCATCCACAAATTCCATATTCCATTCTCGGACTCTTGGAAGAACAGGCGGTAGAAATGGTTCAAGAGCCTTATTCTCCAGGATTTTACAGTGGCCTTTTTCCTGGTTCAGGTAAAGCGACTACTGGAGACTGGTCATAGACTTAAAATGTTCAACACTTTTCTAGTAAGACGACTTTCAAGTCTGGTCGGAGTGGTCCGGTCACCAGTCATTCTGCTGGGACGTCTCTTCCTATGTCCTCTTCAGCACTATCTCTCAGCTTGTTGTTCCCTACTGGTTTCACTGGAGGGGACTTATGGTTTTCGGTCTGTGAGTCTGTCTGTCACACTTTTCTGGATCCTGCAATAACTTAAAAAGTTCTTCATATTTTTTCATGAAACATGGATAGATGGCAATATGGACATTATGCAAGTCATTTCATTTTGTTCCTACATCAAAACATCTGGTTGCTATGGCAACAAATAGACTAAAAATACTGCTGAAAATGGTAGTTTTCTGAATCCTGCGATAACTTTAAAAGTTCGTCGTATTTTTTCATGAAACTTGAAACATGGATAGATGGCAATATGGACATTATGCACGTCATTTCATTTTGTTCCTACGTCAAAAATTCTGGTTGCTATGGTAACAAATAAAAAATTAAAAAATCTGACAATGGTGGAATTTCTGACAGTGGTGGAGCCGGTAGGGGACATATATTGCTTGGCAATAGTCTTGTTGGAAATGGTCTCTGGACAATCTGCTTCACAGATTCCCATCCTTCCGTCCTTAGTCCCCCACCTTCAGTTGTGGTTAGACTAGGAGACTCTCTTGGAAGGAGTACTTCTTCCAAGGCAACCTTCCTTACATCTTATACGGAACAAGGAAGGTTAGGGCGCTCACCTGGAACCACTCAGCCTGATAATCTCAGGAATGTGGTCTCCTCAAGAGTCTCACCTGCACATCAACAATCTCGAACAGTTTTTCTAACTGTATCTCATTTCCAATCACATCTTCGGAACTCCTTTGTGATGGTGTCAACAGACAACACATAAGTTGTGGCTTACATCCAAGCAAAGGGGTGAACACACTCTCACTCCCTCCCTGTATCTGGAAATCAGGAATTTACTCATTCTTTGCAAGAGCCTCAACATCTCTCACTCACAAAATACATACCAGTTTGTCTCAACGCCCTGGCGGACAGTTTATCTCGCAACACCAGTTCCTTCCGTCGGAATTGACACTTCATCAGGAAGTGGCCAACCAGATTTTTCTCACGTTTGTTTATCCACTGTTCGACCTGTTTGCGATCATAGACAATCACAAACTTCTTCTGTACTTGAGTACAGTTTACAATCCAGCAGCGTAGGCGGTAGACGCTCTTTCGCTTGGGACCAACTGGACGATTACGCCTCTCTCGCCCATTCTAACTCAGAAATCAGGGTGATCTTTTGCCAAATCCTCCTTGGTGGCCCAGGAGATTCTGGTTCAACGACCTTCTCAGTATCCTGTGCGACTGTCCCAAGAAACTTCCTCACAGGTCAGATCTCCTATCTCATAGAGGCAGACTTCATGCGGATCCACACATGTTCCATTACACTTCTGGCCTTTATCCGACAATCCCTACAGAAGAAGCGTTTTTCTGTTAGGGCTTAAACCCTCCTTGCCACTGCAAGGAGAAAGTCCACCAGAACAGTCTACAATGCTCTCTGGAAGCTCTTCTCTGACTGGTGTATTTGAGGGCATTTGATCCCTTCAATCCCTCTGCTAGACGCATAGCGGATTTTCTCATCTATCTCTTTGATGATAAGAAACTTTCTCTTAGCTCCATCAAAGGATACAGATCTATGCTTTCGCATACCTTGGCTTTTCGTAAGTCATTACAAGTCTGTGCTGACCCAGCTATTTCAGAACTGTTCCGAGCCATGGAACTTTAAAGCCCTGTTTCTCGTTCCCTTACCCCTATATGGGATTTGGCTTGCGTTCTTTGGTGGCTTACTTAGGCTCCCTAATGAACCCCTTCAGCAGGCTTCTTTACAGTTCCTAACCTTGAAAACTGTTTTCCTTTTTACTATGGCTTCAGCCAAACGGAGAAGTGAAATTCATGCTCTTTCTGTCGAAGACGGCCATCTTCGTTGTGATCCGATGGCTCCGTCACTTTGTTGTGTCCGCCAGGATTCCTTGATAAATATCAACTGCCCTCTATGGCATCTAAATCCTTCAAGGTCCCAAGTCTTTCTAGAACTTGTAGACATGAAGATGAAGATAGACTCTTCTGCCCAGTCAGGGCTTTGAAGTTCTTCTTCGGCAGAGTTTAGTCCATTAGAGGTTCTCGCAAGAGACTCTTCATTCCTTAAAAAAAAGGGTGGGAGGGTGTGTCTGCAGCTTCTATTTCTAGTTGGGTAGCCTCAACTTAGAAAGGCTTACTATTCTCTCTCATCTAGGAATTCATCCCTTTTTGAGAGCAGACCGCATGAATTACGAGCTCTGTCAGCTTCGTGGGCGTATATTTATCACACCCCACTCTTTGACATGCTCCAAGATGATTTCTGGAGGAATCCGATCACCTTCTTCTCCTTTTATCTTTGTTCTCTGGAAAGCCAACAAGACAACTTGTATTTGTTGGGTCCTCTTATGGTTTCACAAATGGTAGTGTCTTCTACGACATAGACAAACTTCCTCTTATCCGAGAAGTCAAGTCAATACCGTACTAACGAAGATAAGCTGATAACCCTGGTTATGGGTTCTGCTATCATTAGCTGATTACCCTGGTATGGGTTCTGCTGTGATTGGGATTGGAGAGCTATTATGAACCTTCTCGCAGCAGCTTCAAATTCAGCTATTAGATAGCAGGTAACGTATTTATGACATTAAAACAATTTTTTTTAAGTAAAATTCATTTTAATTATTTAATACTTACCTGCTATTGGTGAGTCCCACCTCCCACCCCGCTCTTCAACTAATATTTTGGTATATATTGGAAGAAGAATGAGGTGTAGGGTATCTGTTTAGCTAGGTTATGTTACACTATGTTCCGCCCTAGTCTAAATTGCGGATATTAGGTGGCGGCTCCAGAAATTCCCGGATAGATAACCCACCTTTGGAGGTAGTAGCTATTAGATAGCAGGTAAGTTTTTATGCCCCCGGTAGGGTGGCATATAGCAGTTGAACTGTCCATCAGTAAGTATGTCAGTCTGTCCATCTTTGAAAAAAAACTTTAACGTTGGCCATAACTTTTGCAATATTGAAGATAGCAACTTGATATTTGGCATGCATGTGTATCTCATGAAGCTGCACATTTTGAGTGGTGGAAGTTCAAGGTCAAGGTCATCCTTCAAGGTCAAAGGTCAAAAAAAAAATATTTCAAAGTGGCGCAGTAGGGGGCATTGTGTTTCTGACGAACACATCTCTTGTTAATAATTAAAATGAATTTTACTTAAAAAAATTGTTTTAAATGCTAAGTTACTATTACAAGCAAATTTAAAATACACCATGAGATAATCAGCATTTGACTTGAATGGACTTTTTCGCATTTTTGCACATTGAAAATTTAACAAAAATTGTGATACATTTAAAAAAATAATGCATGCAGTATATTCAAACAATCAAAATAGCACTCCTGACTTAGAAATGTGTATAATATATTTGTTTGTTTATTTATAATTATAATAACCCATGTGCAAATGCACATGTAAACAAATAAGGGAATCTATCATTTTTACATGGACGTTTTTCTGCCATAATTATGAACTGAGCTAACACATTCCAAGCCATGCTAAAAAACAAATAAATGAACAGATGCATTTAGACCAGTATGAAATTGCATGTTGTTTCAATTTACATCACATGCCAAAATACTATGTTAACAAATGCAGCATCTCAGGCCTGATTGATTTCAAACACATTCAATACAAACATCACAAATTAATTTAAGTAAAAATTTGAACACACACTTAAAAACAATGTGTGTTGTTGATCATGCCACACATTGACTTACAATTGACATACAGCTGATATATATAGTATAAACTTGAAATTATTTAAAGTTCATGTTCTTCAGTGTTGTTCCAAATAATTGATTAAATCAAAATATTCTCTCCTTACAGTCTGACATCCCTGCTGATGGTATGGACCCCTACGGAGACCTGGATATTGGCCTGGTCAGGTTCTACTATGACATCTCCAGTAGACAGGCTATGTACCAGCTGGCTCACACCATCTGTAAATTCTTCTGTGGAAGTATGGGGCATATCTTAATAAACATGTAAGTTTTGGAGTGATGTTTTATGCCACTGAAAGGAGCTTCTAGGGTCATATACAGGGGGTTATCACATTGTCCCTCATTCAACTTAAATTGGAGAGTACCAATAAGTAATTTGTTTCTATTACAGACTTTTAGTTTAACCCTTTCCCACTTAGGAGCAAATTGAAAATGGCTATGTGCAAACAGCATAAAACCAGAACAGCATGCGAGTAACTCACAGCCTACGAGTTACTGGCAGTCTGTTAAAGTGTTATGCTGTTTACTATCAAAGGGTTGGAAATGAAGCCTTTTAAACTTGAATCCAGAAAGTCTTTTATTAAATCTTACTTTAGAAGTGACTACAAATGTGTCAAAATATGTATTTAAGTAGTTAAGGGTTAATAGACTTAAGAGTTAGGATTAGTTGTTTCAAAAATATTTTGTAAGTTGATTGCATAGAAAACCTACGGTTTATTGAGAAGTCTTGAGTCGATATCCTGGGTTGAACCAGTACTCTGTGTCTTTTGGGGAGACTTACCATAATGACTGGTCCGAATGTTTATGTGGACAACATCTAGGCCAAGTTTGAACTTTAGTCATGTTCATTTATGGGATCTACTTTAGGTGAAAAATGTAATTTTGTATCAGCCCGATTGGACTGCACAGATATCAACCCATGATTGGTCAATGCCAATGGTGACAGACGTGTATCTGCTGTGCTATTTCAGGGATACTGAGGAAGGTCGAACTTCTGGCAATTATTATGGGCCACTTCCTGCAGTCAGCTATCAGAAATCAAAAGAGGTAGGCTGGTATTTGTTTGCCAGTTGCTTTAGATATAAAAGGAAAATCACAACTTTGTAGCATTATTACATGTTTTTAGCTCACTTGAGCACGAAGCAATTATGGTGGTCACCCTATGTATGTCCTCAGTTATTGTGCGCTGTGAATTCTGCGTGTGTCGTCAACGTTTAGCTCATAGCTATGGAGGCCATTTTTTTATTGCAATCTTGATGTATCTGGGTCAGAATGTTAATCTTTACAATACCTTGAAAATATTGAGAAATAATCTTCCTTAATTGTGTCCAACAACAAGGTCACCAGGTAAAATCTTATAATATCCTTGTATTTACTCTGAAATGCAACATTTGTTATTCAATCTTGGTAAATCTTTGTCAGAATGTTAATCCTGACATCATCACGGCCAAGTTTTAATCTGGGTCATGTGTGGCTCCAAATAAGGTCACTAGTTAAATCTTAGAAAAACCTGTTAAAAATCTAAAGGTCTTATTTTTAAGCACAATTTTAATCAACTTTGTTCAGAATGGTTATCTTGACGATATCTATGCAAAGTTCATATTTAGGTCACTTGCATCTAAAAACTAGGTCACCTGGGGTCTGTTTCAATAAACATCGTAGTACACATTTACAATACGATGCATTTTTCAAAGATACATAATTGCTAAAGTCTATATCATATGATTATAAATTTTCAGTGCTTAATTAATTACATCTCAAGCGCCGTATATATTTGACGAGCATGGCGAGCTAGTTCATCTACTTATTAAGATTGCAAAATTATCTCGTAAGTTAAAATTGTCGTATGATCTTTTATGAAACGGCCCCCAGGTCAGTTTTTAGAAAAACTTTGTTGGCATTCTAAAAGGCCACATTTATTATTCAATCTTGATTAAACTTTGTCAGATTGTTTATTTTCATATGTATAGCCTAAGTTTTAATCTGGGTCACATGTGTCCGAAAATGGGGTGACAAAGTTAGATTTCAGAAAAAAATTGTTGTAATCTAGAGGCAAAATTAAATTATATGAATTTATTTGATTGTTGCAATCAATGTACTTTGTCCTTATGGTTTTACTTTTTTTCTCCTGTTATAGATGGAGTTACAGTGGATGTATTGCGTCCTCAGTTTTACATTAAAAAAAATTTCCCCTTATAGACAGATCGTTCATTCATGGGTGGGGACATAAAGACAGATAACGTGGCCTCTTTTCTGGATGGATTCATTGACGGAGAGCCTCTCTACCCTGATAGGTCAGAATTCCAGTCAATCATGGCGGAAAATATGGAAGAAGTAAAGGGAGGAGAGGAGCACCAGGTTTCAGATGAAATCATGGATACAGACTATGAGAATGGTAGATTTATTTAAGCCTTGCTCCATGAAAATATGGCTTTATGCATATGAACAGGCTTATCAGTTCTGACAATGTCCGCTTTGATCGAATTTTAAGTGTGAAGGATAACATTTTACATACATGCATTCAGTCCCTTTTTTCATAGCAAGGCTCATTGATTTAGTTTCTTGTTTTCAAGTCAGATTTTAGAAACAAATGTAAGTGGTTAAAGAAAAGGATTGTCAGATTAAATTGATGATACAGATTATAAGAATGGAAGATTTCTTTATATATTTTTAAAGATGTAGAATTTTGTTCTGAATGCAGACTTCAGTAGCTATGTTCATGTATACATACATCTGCCTTTTTGGTAGTTTCCTACAATGAAGGGCCTATGCTGTTGCAAAAATGGATTTCTCTTACAAACTTTGAAATATATTATATATTAGAAATGTGTTTTATACAGATTGTGCGTGAATCAAATAAAACACTTCACAATAAGATAAAGATAGAGCCTATATGAGACCTTTCAATGAAATATACCATTTATATCTATAGCCTATACTAAATGCATATCTGCATTCAAATAACATAAGGTAGATCATCAAATCCAGTTTCTGAAAGTTTATTTCAATGTAAAAAAAGGAAAAAATACTATTTTTAGTTAAACCATTTTTGCTGTATTTCCTTCACATATGACTCTTTTAAGGGTATCTCTTTCCTGTTAACCTTTTAAGTTGTTCTCTCTTAAAAGAACAAGACAACAGTGTGATTTGTGTTTTCCTCAGATGGATTATTAAAACATAAAAACAAAACTGGAAATGTTTTCTTCTGTTCTAGTTGAGAAACAAGACGATAAGATTGCCAATGCTGTAGAAAAGACCAGGAAGATTCCCATGTTGTTGGGGCTGGTTCCAGCTCTAACAGATAAAACCTTTTCCACTGTCGTGCAAGGAGCCAATTTAGCTGTTGTACTGTTCTACTTTCCTTGTAAGCTTTGTTTTCATGCTTGGAATAGAAAAAAATAAGTTTGTTGAAAAAAAGTACACACGGTGAAATTACCTCCATGACCCTAAATAATACTGTTGCGCACAAACATACATTGTAAAAAAATATTTGTTAGCAGTATAAAAAACCATCACAACTTGACTTCTTAAGAAAATCAGCAAATTACATATACATATTTATATTCCCATGACCAATAGGTAGTTCAGGCTCAATTGTTATCACTTTGTTCTGTCTGTCCCAAAACTTGGCATCATAAAAAGAACAATCTCTAAGAAACACATTGCAGAGTGTATGATTGTTTAAAAAGACTTGGTGCAAACATTTATGTTGTACCCTTCTGAATGTCACAACATCCTCTGATGGGCATGTAGCACTTGGCATAAATTCAAGTAGAGCTATGTCAAAATAACTTACTAAAAATGTTTGCTTACATGAGTTGGCCTGTTGCACATAAGCATCACATTGCTTCCTCCAAAGTCAATGTCATAATTCAGATCAAATGTCAAAATACAGGACATTATTGTCAAAAAGGACTTGTCTGCTCAATAATTTACAATGCCTGGAAGGAATTAAAAATAACTTATATTAATCTATATGAGTCAATTTATTGCATAAAAAGGAACAATAATGGGACCCTTCAATGCCAAAGTCATAATCAAAGTTAAGGTTTAACTTATTTTTTTCTCATCGCTCCATGGCAAAATCGTATATGAAACACCCAAGTACAAAATCACTAGTTTGTAGGTTACACTTTGAGATCAGAAGTCAAAATACAGCTCTGAGTGTTCATATGTAAAATGTGTAGAAAAGTGGTCTGAGGATATGAATCCCTATTAGTGCCGGCTCTAGTTACTGGATCCTGTCAGCACCAATCCATTGCCCATCAGAGGGTGTTGTGACATTCAGAAGGCCAGCTCTACAATGTGTTTGGAAGATATTGTTGTTTGCAGTTATGGTTTCAAATCCAATTGTGATTCATCTTATCAGTTGGTCTTTTCAGGGCTTTAATTATGTAGATATCAAATTATTCATGTGTGACTACAGAATGTAAACTATCTTGTTTTGGTATAAATATCCCATGACATAGATTGGTTATATTTGGGTCACACAGTTGGTCTGTTAGTCCACATATAATTGTATTAGTTTATGGAGTGAATACTTTCAAGTTTCCCAAGAAATTTGATTGAAACTTAACACATATCTTAAACATAGCATGAAGTGTACATATGCTAGGCATTTGTTCAATGTCAGGTAAGTTATTTTCCCTTGAACAAGGCTAAAATTGGTATTAGTCAATTTTGTGACAAGGCTGTAGTTAAGATGTGAGTTTCCATTATTAAATTTCCAGTTGATGCAGTAAGCAATGCTAATCTGCGGATGTTTGGTGAGGCGACAGACCTTTTGGGCCAACAGACGTCTTTCAAATTTGCGCGAGTCAACTGCTACGACTGGACAGATGTGTGTGCGCGTGCTGACATCACAATCTACCCCACCCTGCGTGTGTACAGGAGGGACCAGCCGTCCTGGGACTACCACGGGCCACAGGACGTACAGGCCATGTTTGCTACCATGAAATTGTAAGATTTGTTTTTAACATGATTTGAACATTTTTGTCGTTGGCAAGTTTGTTTTCAAAATTTTTATTGGGATGTAATCTGCCATTCATGCAAAAAACATTGCCATTTGGACATTTTGAAAAATGTCTTTGAAAAGAGATACATCATCTAGGTTCAAACATTTTGCACTGCATACAGTAAATAAAAGAACGTTTGACCGAACATGGAAAGGCAAGTTATAAGTGCTACTAAAAATGACCTGGAAAATGTTAAGCTCATCTGAGCACAATGTTCTCATGGTGAGCTTTTGTCTTTCGTGCATCATTCCTTGTGCAGCATCAACATTTACATTGGTAACACTCTATAGGCCACATTTATTGTCAAATTTTCATGAAACTTGGTAAGAACATGATTGTGTCTCAAAGATATCTTGGACAAATTTGTAAATGGTTCCTGTTGGTTTAAAAACATGGGGGGGGGCATTTTTTCCTATATGGTTATAGTAATACCTTGTTTACATTCTAGAAGTCACATTTATGGTTCAATCTTTATGAAACATGGTCATAACATTTGTTCTTATGATTGCTTAGCTGTCAGTTCGAAAATGGTAATAGTTTGTCAAAAACATGACCACCAGGGGTCAGGGCATTTTTCCTTATATGGCTAAAGTTACACATTGGTAACACTCTAGAAGTCACTTTTTAAGTGCAATTTAAAGGAAACTTAGTCATGACACTTGTTCTTATAGTCAGAAATTCTTTCAGTTAGTTAAAAAACATGGCCGCTGGGGTAGGGGGCAGTTTTCTTTATATGGCTATAGCAAAAACCTATTTGTGCTATTTTAACGACATTTAATGGCCAGTCTTCATGAAACTTGGTCAGAACTTTTGAAATCTCAGCTGAGATTGAAACTGGGTCATGTAAAATTAAACCAGGTCACTAGGTCGAAAAAAAACAACATGTTAATAATCTAGAAGTCATATTTTTGGTCCATTCTTCATGAATCAGCATGCACTTTTTCAGAATAGTCTAATTCCTTTGGGTTTCAGGTGAGCACTTTAGGGCCCATGGCTCTCTTCTTTATCAGTTTTTATGAAACATTTTCTTGGTTTCAGGCAGTGATATTTTTAACCAGGTTTTCGGAAGGAAAAAACTAGTTATAAGATTGGCGAATGTCAGCGGGCGGGTGGGCTGGCGACCGGGCTGGCGGGCGGACGGAACAAGCTTGTCCGGGCCATAACTTTGTTGTTAATTGCGAAATTTTAAAATCATTTGGCACATTCGTTCACCATCATTAGATGGTGTGTGGCGCAAAAGAATTACGTCGATATCTCCAAGCTCAAGGTCACACTTTGAGTTAAAAGGTCAAAAATGGCCATAAATGAACTTGTCCAGGCTATAACTATGTCATTCATTTTGAGATTTTAAAATAATTTGGCACATTTGTTCACCATCATTTGACGATGTGTCGCACAAAAGAATTAAGTCAATATTTCCAAGGTCAAAGTCGACACGACTATAATAGATTTATTTTGAAACAAAAGGGGTTAATTAAAAACAATCAGTTCAGTTTGAGTTGTCTCCCTTTATCAGACTTTTTTTTTCATATTGAAAACCTGGTTTTGTGACAATTTTGTCCCTTGTTCAAGTATTTATTGCAATAAATTAATGCATTACCTGTCCTGGTGGACAAAATCTTGACTACAACAACAATTCAAAATTTGTGCAAGTAACATTTATTGATTTGGTGTTTCATTTATATCATGACAATTTATAATCTCACACTATCATGATATCACAATTGTGTTGAGTATGCTTATGGAATTATTTATCTCCATTGATATTTCAGACTTGAGATGTCATCCCCTGTCTATGTTGAAAATGTTAACAAGGCATTGGAGTTCATTGCAGACAAGGGCATTAAGAAAGTCTCTCCTATGGGGGAGGTAACCAATATTACAGTGTTTGGACTCTTCAGAAAAGAAGATACTAAAGGTAATGACTTTTTTTTGATGGAGAATATGATCATATATGATTCAGAGTGTATTTACTCAGTTCAATGATTTGACTTCTACAAATGGTATAATCATCAGAAGAAAGCTTTAAGGAATCTATGTTATGTTGTTAAAAGATTCCCTATCCAACAATAAATGTACTTTTTTCTGTAAATCAGAATCATTCTCATTTGAAAGAAAAAAATATTGTATTTCATTTATCTAATAACATTAGTTTTATCTCTTAATTAACACAACCATTTTGTTGTTTTTATGGTATGAAGTTATTATGTTTCTTTTTCTTCATGCATAGAAATGGCAGTCTTCAAGCAGATGAGTGAAGAGTCAAGGGAGAGAATCCTATTTGCGTACACTGATATTCCACAATCAGCCTCCATGTGAGCTACTATTTGACTTTGTATGCCCCTGAAGGAAAGCATATAGTAGTAACACTATGGTTCCATGGTATTGTGTGCGGGGAGATGGTTGTCGTGTGTACACCGCTGTGTAACTTTTACATACCTTGGCAGATTTTATTATAACGTCAGATTATTATTCCTAATGAATTGGTAATGTGTGTCAAAAAACTCCATTCCCCCTCATCAAAGGTCATAGTTTAAGGTCTGTAAAGGTCTCTGTAACTTAAACATGCCTGATAATGATTTTTTGTTTCTGCTCTTTGACTTGCAAATGCAAGGGAGGATTTTAATATTACTTCATATTAATATTAGCTGTGACAAGGCATGCATGTCCCATGTTCCTTGGAGCATATTTAAGGTCACAGGTAAAAGTCAAAGGTTATGAACTTTCTTTCTTTTCTGTATTTTTACATGGATATGAAGGATTTTAATATTACTTTAAATTATAATTCCCTATAACCAGGTTAAGATCAATTTTTGTTCTACTCTTAAACTCTTGAGATTATTTTTGTTATTGCTATAAAATGAATGCAATTTAAATGCTCCTTAGCTAAATGTCAAGGTACAAGTCAAAGGTCAAAGTTAATGATTTTTTGTTCTGATATGTAACTTATTAATACCTCAGAGGATGTCAATATTATTCAGATCATTTATCTGAGCCACAACCTGATTTTGCTTTTTACCAGATTTGCCTACCATTCTTATAGATCTTCAGTAAAATGTTAAGGTTACAATGCAAGGTCACAGGTCATTAGCTTTAATGCCTGTTCTTTAACTTTTAATGCTAAGGATGACTTAATGTTGAACCAGTATTCCATGATAATCATGGGATATGTTATGAGCCATTCTGATGCTCCTAGGTGGAAGGTCAAGGTAACATTTCGGTAACGAATTCTTCTTCAAGTTTCATGGATTTTCATTTCTGATTTTAGCTTTTGTACTGTTTATTTATTGATGAACTTCCTCTTTCCTATTACAATACACATATACTGAGCGGGCTTTGTCACAATATGGCACACGCCTCGTTTTCTTTAAAATATCAAAATGTTATTTATTTCTATAATGTTCATTATTATGAACATATTTTGCTTCTTTTTATGTGTTCATTGTCATCTTTAAGTAGATAAAACAATTTAAAAAAAATGTTCTAGTCAGTCCATCACCATATCTCCATGGTAATACAAGGCAAACTGTGTAAATAAATGTTTTTCTTTTCAACATCCTATCAGAGCTGCTCAATTGAAAGTGAAGCTACCAGCCGTGGTCTTGAGCAAGTTTGATGATGATCTTCAACCGACTTCCATGTATGAGGGAAATTTTAACTTGAGTGAGTTAAAGATGTTTGTCCAGGATAACAAGCTGCCCAAGTTGGTAGGTGAAGGTCATTTGAGCTTTGATTGAATTATGACATGCAGTTTTGCTTGTTTAATAGTCAATGGATTTTCATTTGTAGGGATATGATACTTCTTTCCTATCCGTTTGAATGCTACATTCTATATACTAACAGTGCTTTAATTTGCAGTGTTTGGTTAAAATGTGGTTATTTGACTGAACATTTCCAACAGTTTGCTTGTGTACTTTCAAAAGAATGTTGAAACCTCAGTGAGAAATTATTGATATCTTTAAGAATGTTGCCATTTAAATTGAAGTTAGCTTTGTTTAAAGCTTTTTAGTTTAGCTTGATTGTATCAAAACCTTGCAGGGATACTTGAGTCACTTTCCTGGGTAAAACCAGTACTTGGTATCTTGTGTAAGAATCAAGAGAACACTCCTTGAGTGAGTGTTTTACTGGTGACCTGTCCGTTGCATGGACTCAAATTGATAACTGTTGTCATTGCACAAACTTTTTAGCAATGGCATACAAACCCTTTTCTTTTCTGCTGTTTTTTTAAGAGATAATTTTCTAATGCTTTGTTAATTAAGTTACTGATTTACTTTTTCCATTTAAATTAAAATAAATATTAACCATAAATTAATTTAATTCCTCATGCAGGGTGCTCTGACCCCGCTGATGTTCCCAGAGATCCGTCGTAAGTTCACCAGCATTGTTGTACTGTTCACGGATGGGACAGACAGGTGTCAGCAGCCCATGGACTCTGTGAGAGAGGTGGTGAAGGGAGAAAACTTCAGCAATGTGTCATTCAACATGATGGAAGTGTAAGTCTAAACTTGGGTCTGAGAGAGGGAATACATTTGTGTAATATCAAGCATACATTTCTGTGATATCATGCATACATTGGTATGAGTTCAAGCTTACTTTGGTGTGATATCAAGTACCGTAATTACTCTATGTTTTCGGACACTTAAATATAATTAATTTTTTTAGTGTCGGTAAACTTAGATACGAAAAATATTCACAAAATGCAGGTGTCTGAAAACTTAGCGTTGAAAATTGAAGTGCCTGAAAATAGCGTCAGTTGTATCAATGACTACCGGTAATTGCACGCGCTTGAAAAATACCATGCTGTATAGTATTTTACAGTTATATATGTTTGCACTGCATTTTAAATAATTTTAAAGGCTCTATAAAGGTGAAGATCCGTAATTATTAACCGATTTTTAAATATTTTTTCCGTATTTTATATATAAAGGTTATCAAAAAACAATATGTATATGCTATTGGACATTACCATAAAAATATTAGCAATGCAACATGTTTTGAGCTCAAAATACAGTGTCCTCCAAGTCAATTGTGTTTACAAACAATCAGTTTATTTACATCGCTGTTTACTCGAAAAAGTGAAAGTGAAAGTTACTCAGGTCACCAAAAATATATCGTTGATTTTCAATGTTTTCCGGTATCACTCACAAAGTATGTCTCTTCTAATAATGGTCAAAACGTTTGTAGTGATCTAATTAGTTACTTTTTGCTGGTAAAAAGTTGTTTTAAATAGAATTAAAAGTGAAGTTCTTTTGGCTATTTTAAGCATACGTCACCGCTTTGGGGCTACACAGCACGTTAGTTGCAAAGTTGTAAACATTTCTTCCAATTATAAAACGGGTATATCTTCAATTCTTCTTGACAACATTGCACCTCAGCTGTGTAATTAGCTTTTTTTATGCAAGAGTAACTGATATCCTGTAATAGTTAGGCAAGTTTATATGCATAATAATTGGATTTGTCACCTTTATAGGGCCTTTAAATGCTTAATTTATTTGACAGAAAGGTACTACAAGGTTGTACTTTGACCAACAAGTTCAAAGATGAGTATGTGATGTACCGATACTCGCAAGTATGAACCTGTAATTAACGCAGTAAAAAAGCAAACTATGAATTCTTTGTTTTTTCATTTCCGATAGTTGTTGTCTAACACCTTCCATTGTTCGTAAAACTTGCATTAGGTTGCATCACATTTTAAAGCCTTTAGTATTTGTAAGTTATTTTACTGAGAAGGGGTAGTACCATTGCGGTAGATAATTGAACTGTTAATGTGCACTATCCCTGGTAATTGTCGTAACGCTTATGCTATCGGGCGAAACAATTGTTTAATAAAGGTTTACAAGGTTATTTACCCAATAACGCAATTGTAATGGTCCGTTACCCTCAGGCATGCACCTGCCATGTTTTATGATGTTAATCTGGTTGTAAAACCCCATGATCGAAGCGTCATTAGATATCGAAAACAGGACCTAAATTTGGTAAAATAGCACTGTAAAAAATACTGTCCGAAAACATAGAGACATTAATTATGGACAAAAACTGGTGTGTCCGAAAATTAAGAGTCATGAAAAATAATTATTTTTGCTTAAAAAAAAGGTGTCTCAGAGTGTCCAAAAACATAGAGTAATTACGGTATACATTGGTGTGATATTAAGCATAAATTGATGTGATATCAAGCATACGTTGATGTGATATCAAGTATACATTGGTGTGATATCATGCATAAATTGGTGTGATATAAAGCATACATTGGTGTGAGTTCAAGCTTATTTTGGTGTGATATCAAGTATACATTAGTGTGATATCCAGCATACATTGGTGTGATATCAAGTATATATTGGTGTGCTATCAAGCATATATTGGGAGATATCAAGCATACATTGGTGTGATATAAAGCATATATTGGGCGATATCAAGCATAAATTAATGTGATATATATTGAATGTTGGTGGTATATATAAAATATGATGTCAGTTTTTTAAAGATGTGTCTCCAATATCAACCCACCATTTGGATAGATACAATGCCAGTATAGTTTTGGTCACCAGCGGATTATTGCAACATATAGGTCTCAATATTGATTTTATCAATCTCTGCCAAATTAATGTTGCATATAGAAAAGATGGGTTCCGGGGTGGACACGAATGGTAGTTTGACAAGTTAATAAAGTTGTCTCATGGAAGTAGTGAAAAAAATCTGTTTATATTTTTACCAATCAGCAAGGAATTACTACAAAAACCATTAAAGTAACATTACTACTCAAAATAAATGAAAATTTCGTACAATTGTTCGTAAAATTAACTTAACCAATTAAAAATAAGTGTTCCTTATGTCATTTGCTGAAATTTCAACGCCAGATGTGGTCTGGTAAAATAGATGTGTGTAGATACAAAATCCTTGTTTTTATTATTGTTTTGCATTTAATTCCATTTTAATTTCCCGCAACGATATCTTTTCATTTGACACATGAACACTAACATGGTGTTGGCGTGTCGTATGAATAGATATATTCGCAGGAAATTAAAATGGCATTAATTGTGTCACAAATAAATAAAAACGAGCATTTTGTATCTACACAAATCTATGTAATCATACCACATCTAGCGTTGAAATTGTGGCTATTGCTATAAGGAACACTGATTGTTTAAGTGTTAACTTTATTTTACGAAATTTCCGTTGATTTGGAGCGTGATAGAGACTTTAATTTGTTTGGAATTACCTTCAAAAACATATTGTTGACATTTAAGGCATTAATGGTCAAGGTATTCTAATACAATATAAATCATTTAGTTCCATTCACAAAACTGTCATGCTTAGTTTCCTTGAATTTTAATTTGCAACATCATTTTAGCATGCTGTTTATTATCATTAGGTATTTTTATATACAGTCAACAATCGATACTTTCAAAAGTTCTGGTCAAATTTGTTGGTATATTAATACATGTGCTTGTCTGCAAAATAATGTGTGTTCAATTATTAATGCTCATATGCAGTAGCAATTTGCACATTATTTTAAGCTATAAAAGAGAACATTTATAATTTACAATGTTAGTCATTTTGAATGAAAGTTTTAGGGACAACATTAGAAGAAAATCTTCTAGTAACTGTTGTGAAAATTGTATAAATGATTTTTAAGTCAAACTTTTAAGAATACATTACTATTAATATGTTTTGAAAAATGAATGCAATATGAAAAGTTACATTTTTAAATCTGGGTAAGTAACTTTTTGGTCAGGACAAATACAATTTACGGGTATTTGTACAACTTGACTAGTGAATTGAAAAGTGTAGGTCCATCTCTGTAGGCAACATTTCTTTAGTGAATACATTTTTAGGTCTGGTGCACTCTTATGTTTGCAACTCCAAGTTTAGAGTTTGTATTTATTTTCCTTAAACTTTTCAAAATATTTAGTTTAAAGCGCAACGGTGCATATTGTCAAGATTTTGGGATTGAGTTATTTGTAAGAAGTAATTGCCCTTTTTTAGCTCACCTGAGCACAATGTGCTAATGGTGAGTTTTTATTATTGCCTTTTGTCCATCGTTCGTTGTGCGGCATCAACGTTTGTCTTGTTAACACTCTAGAGGCCACATTCCTTTTCGGATCATCATGAATCTTGGTCAAAGATTTGTCCCAAATGATATCTTGGGCAAGTTTAAAAATGGTTCCGGTTGGTTGAAAAACATAGCCACCAGGGGCAGGGCATTTTCCTTATATGTCTATAAAAGGCTATAGTAAAACCTTGTTAGCACTCTAGATGCCACATTTATCATCTGATCTCTATGAAACTTGTTCAGAAGATTTGTCCCAATTATATCTTGGACGAGTTGGAAAATGGTTAAGGTTTGTTGAAAAACATGGCCACCAGGAGGCGGAGCATTTTTACTTATTTATAAGGCTTTACTTTAAACTTGTTACACTCTAAAAGTTGCATTTTTAGTCCAATCTTCATGAAACTTGGTCAGAACATATGTTCTAATGATATCTTGGATGAGTTTAAAAATGAATGTTGTGTGTTGGAAAACATGGCTGCCAGGGGGCTGGGCATTTTTATGTACCCCACCACTATAGTGGGGGACATATTGTTTTTGCCATGTCTGTTGGTATGTTTGTTTGTTTGTGTGTTTGCGTCAAACTTTAACATTTGCAATAACGTTTGAAGTATTGAAGATAGCAACCTTATATTTGGCATGCAAATGTATCTCATGGAGCTGCACATTTTGAGTGGTGAAAGGTCAAGGTTAAGGTCATCCTTCAAGGTCAAAGGTCAAATATTTGGGTCAAAATCGCTTATTTAATGTACACTTTTGCAACATTGAAGATAGCAACTTGATATTTGGCATGCATGTGTATCTCATAGAGCTGCACATTTTGAGTGGTGAAAGGTGAAGTTCAAGGTCATCCTTTAAGGTCAAAGGTCCTATATATTGGGACATAGTGTTTCACAAACACATCACTTGTTCCTTATGTGGCTATTGTAAAACCTTGTTAACACTGTACAGGCCACAGTTATTGTCCGAATATCATGAAAGAAAATTTGTCCCAATGATATCTTGGAAGAGTTTGAAAATGGTTTCAGTTTCTTGAAAACATTGCTGCCAGGGGGTGGGACATTAGTCCTTATATGGCCATATCAATCAAAGATTCTTCTGCTTATTTATACCAATTGTTTGACTGAGAATTTGTTCCGTTTTTTTTTTATTCGTTTATATAATATGAATATAGAATTGAATAGTAATTGTTATTGAAAATAACAATAAATACTCATTCTGTTTTAAAAATCATGCAGTACACTGTTCAATGTGTGTATCTTAATTTGTTCATTTATCCAAATAAATCATTTTAAATCCAGTTTCTATAAAAGAAATACAAAATGTATCTGTTTTCAGACCTGACAATATCAGTGCTGGGTACCAGGTGTTGAGTAAATACATTGTGGAACCAAGCGTCCCTCACATTGCCCTGGTCAACTTCCAAAAGGTAAGACAAAAAAAATGTTGTTCATAAGGGCATATACAACCAAATTACTTGTGTACAAACATGCTTTGTCAAGCTTTCAAAATTGTAATGTCTTCTTACTGGTATTATTGTCCCCTATCGGTAAAACTGGAGGGGACTTATGGTTGCGCTCCGTGTGTCAGTCAGTCAGTCAGTCTGTCACACTTTTCTCGATCCTGCGATAACTTTTAAAGTTTTTCATGTTTTTTCATGAAACTTGAAAAATGGATAGATGGCAACATGGAGATTATGCGCGTCATTTCATTTTGTTTTTAGTCAAGAATTCTGGTTGCTATGGCAACAAATAGACTAGAAATATTGCTGAAAATGGTGGAGTTTCACTGGTAGGGAACCATATGGCTTGACAATAGTCTTGTTTATAACATTGTATCTATGAGAGATGTGTTATTCTTAGATGGTTTTCATTTCTATGCATTTCATATTTTAACATTACTAAACAAATAGTTAATATAATGTATAGAAATAGCATTGAGACAATATTGACAAAAGTTGAACACAAGAAGTGACTGCATCACTTACTTGGTATGATAAACTTTTGATTCTTTCTTCATTCTCCCAGGCTATAGTCATCATAAAGGAATACGTTAGCTATTGTGTTGGCATTTGATAGTCAAGACAAATAAGATTGTTTGTGCTTGCATTTAATTATTCAGAAGTGAAAATGTTCTGGTTTTTTTGGCACAAACCTGTTGCATGTTAATGTTATGACTGAAACGAATACTTGGAGGTTTATTCATCAGCAAAAATTGGTATAATTAAACCTTGTTTGATTCTACCAAATCAACCTCCATCTTAATATTAGTCATTGGTAAAACATAAAGGCCAAACATTAAGCTTTAGTTGACAATAAAGCTGTACATAATAACGACTCTATTGTTGTTTTGTCACCTTCATTTTTACATAGCCTAAGGGTACCAATTCTCGAACTGAACCAATTCTCTTACGATTTTTATAAATGATAAAATTTACTCACGGTGGAATCGTTGGATGTGAAATCGGATCCTATTTTAAGTAAGTCGAAAATTAATACATTATATTGGCAAACTTCCAACTTGACAGCCTCTTCGTCGTGAACGCAACTGCAGACGAAGATTAATTGAACCAAGTAAAATTTTAATATTTGACCAGATAAATGTGTGGTTAATTATAAGTCATCAAAATGTTTTGTATTATAAGATTCTAACAATATGAGCGATGTTTTCATTCACCTTTAATGCTTTTTACTACCTTTCACTTTGTTTACAACTGTCAAAATAAGCGATTTCATTCTTGACCTTGCCCTGTTTTCTACTTTTATTTTAATGGATTAGGTTGCAAACAACTTAGTTGTTTAATGGTCAATTCGTACTGAAGCCAACTCGTAACTCGGTAACATTCAACCACATTTATTGAGAATCATTTTATTCATAAATATAATACATCTATTAAGATTTTCTTTTTATTTCTTTTAGACAAATGACACTAAGAAAATTAAATAAATACTCAGTGTGTTCTGTACAAGCAGTAGATATTGAAGTCCAAACAGGAAAATGTTTGTCCAAAGTATCAATTAGTATTAATCTTTTGTTTAAATGAACAAAATATATTAGTAATGATTATTCACGTCAGTTGCAATGTAAATACATTTATTTTACCAGTTTATGTGTGTGTTGTAAATGTCTGATGGCTTGCTTTATAAGTGAACGTTCGATAATTGGTTCCAAACAGGTTGCAAAATGTAAACAGAACCAACTTCATTTTACCAACGGTAAGGTCGAGTTATTAACGCTTGTTTTCTTTACATTTTATAGTTTCAGAAAGAGTAGTCTTTTACCTGAAATATCAGCTTAAATTAATTTAAAAAACTTGAAACAGTTTGACAAATTAAATAAAATCGGCAAAAAATCGTTCGAGAATTGGTACCCTGATGCTATTAACAGTATGGGAAAAATAAAAGTCAATATTATATACATTTTGGTGTTTATTTAATTACATCAAAGAGAGTAAAAGCCGATCACCAAAAATTTGAGCAGAATTTACAAACACAAGGTGTTCAACTTCTAACTGGTGTTTCATGATAAATTGTGCATGTGAGTTTGTACACAGCGAATTGAGATAATTCCATACTTGTGATAGTAAACTACTGTTCCAATATATATGAAGACACATTACAAAATGAATAATCTTATCTATTTGCCTAGACCCATTTAAGAACACATTAATCTGATAGAGCAATCTATTCGAGTACATCCTACCGATAGAGCAATCTAGCCAAGCATACATTAATCTGATTGTGCAATCTAATCAAGTACATATTGATCTCATAAAGCAATCTAATCAAGTACACATTAATCTGACTGTGCAATCTAATCAAGCGCACATTAATCTGATTGTGCAATCTAATCAAGTACACATTAATCAGATAGAGCAATCTAATCAAGTACAAATTAATCAGATAGAGAAATCTAATCAAGTACAAATTAATCCGATAGAGAAATCGTATCAAGCACACATTACTCTAATTGTGCAATCTAACCAAGCATACTTTTATCAGATAAAACAATCTAATCAAGTACACATTAATCCGATAAGTACAGTAGACTCTCTGTAAACCGGACGGTCTGGGGACCGGCCTGATCATCCGGTTTTCAGAGAGTTCTGGTTTACCAAGAGTATGCATATTGCCGAAATATACATTGTATGCATTGTGTACAAAATCATATAAGAATAAAACAAACCATATACATTTACATGTACCATGTGATAACTGTACTCATGTAAGGTTTATGTTTACAGCATTCTTCAAAAAAATTGTTTTTATTCGATTAATAGCAAAAAAAATTCCATACCGACTTGTTTTGATTAATCCCAAAGTGAGTGTGGTGCTTTATACATGTACATACGTGACATTTGTCATATAGGCGAGTGAGTCGTGTTCGAGTTCGCTATAAATAGCTCTGAATTAATTAAACCTCAAAGACAATTTTGACGGATAACGATTTGAGAAGGCTTGTAGATTTGAGACTATTACTGCTGAATATGTGTTTGACATTAATAAAAGGCAATGAATGAATTTGCAGACAGACAGATGGATGGATATTTAATGGTCATATTTCTCACAGTTTTATCTGACATGGCTATAAGATCTTTTAAACTACCCATGAAGATCACAAGAAAGTGATCGTCGCAACGGCATGCATTAATTTTGTAATTAAATTGTTTATCGTAAGCTTAATAAAACGATCCAGACAATCACTTTTTGGTGTTACCGCACGTCTATTATAGACATTCACAGTTTGTTTTACATTATTTAATCGGACTTCTTTAGCGGGGTAACGACTTGACACCTTTATGGTATGTTTAATCCGATTATCGATGATTGCGCGAGCAAAATGTGTGACACAGCACGCCCTGTGCTGACTAGGTATTGTAATTTTCACGCCTCTGCATCTTGAGAATTTGGACCGTCCGGTGTACTCAATGTATTTTACGTTGAAAATGACCAAAGTAACGGAGATATCCGTTCGGTTTCCGGTTTTGAGAGAGTTCGGTTTATTCAACATTTTTTTAACAAAGAAATAGAAGGAAAAAAAACGGGACTGGCCCGACCGTTCGGAATCGAGAGAGTTCCGGTATTCAGAGAGTCCGGTATTGGCAGAGTCTACTGTACAAATAAATCGGATTGCCCGCCCATATTGTTAAAGGCATTTCTTTTATCTGCCAGCAAAGCTGAACTGTAATTACCTTCTCAACCTTCTGTCAACGTCCTTTGTGTTGTCATCATGCCGAAACTGGTGTGTGCTGGTGCACTGATACGTGAACAATGCTTGAAAAATGATTGTTCGTGGATTTAAACATGCACAACAATAGCCACATGGCTCAAATTGTTACGCAACCATTCTTTCTCCATGATGATAGTGCCTTGGTTTATTACCAGAATTGAAGTAATTATCGAAATCCTAAAGCAAACGACTTTCTTTCTAGAAAATAAGCTGCATAAATGCCGTGTGCAAAACTGATTGCTACACTGCACATCTCTGGCCACAAACTTATTGCATATTTTGTATACTTGGGTGATAAACAGTGTGTTCTGTTCTGATAAAACAATCTAATCAAGTACACATAAATCTGATAGAGCAATCTTATCAAGCACACATTAATCTGATAGAACAATATAATCAAGTACACATTAATCTGATAGAACAATCAAATCAAGTACAAACTAATCTGATAGAGCAAACTAATCAAGTACACCTAAATCTGATTGTGCAATCTAATCAAGTGCAAATTTATCTGATTGTGCAATTTAATCAAGTTCAGTTTAATATGTTTGTACAATCTTATCAAAACACATAATATTTTATGTGTGATCTATTCAAATACACATTTGCATGATAGGACAATCTCTTAAAACAAATTTATCTGATAGTGCAATCGATTCAAATACACATTTGTCTGATATTACATTCTATTTAAATACACATTTATATGATAGTACAATCTGTACATAATGATACAAATGTACAATGTAACTCCAAAACAACGCTCTCCGTTATAACACTGTGTCCAATATAACGCGGGGGGTGCTTGGATCCCGTTTTTTCTCCAACATTCCATTTCTTATTCAAATCCAGCCTTAGTGTGCGTATGACGCAATAAAACAATTCTTTGTACATGTATCGTATTGCATTCAATCTATATTTAAATTTGCTCGTCCAATTTAAGCTCTGCCCCATAATGCACTGTACTCTTTACACTTCTAAAAAATGGCATTTGCATATGGTTGTGTTTATGAAATTCTTAAACATATTTATCGTCCTAAATATTCAAGATTATTTTTATATTCCGGAAGGAGGGTATATAGTGATTGCACTGTCCGTCCGTCTGTCTGTCCGTCACACTTTGCGTTTAGGTTTTGAAAAATGCTCATAACTTCTATGTCGCTTCAGATGTAACCTTCATACTTGGTATGCATGTGTATATAGACTAGGCCTTTCCATACGCACACAAATGTTGACCCCTTTGACCTTGAACTTGGGTCCGCGTTTAGGTTTCGAAATCTGCGTTTAGGTTTCGAAAAATGCTCATAACTTCTATGTCGCTTTAGATGTAACCTTCATATTTGGTATGCATGTGTATATATGTACAAGGCCTTTCCATACGCACACAAATTTTGACCCCTTTGATCTTGACCTTGAACTTAGGGTCCGTGTTTAGGTTTCGAAATCTGCGTTTAGGTTTCGAAAAATGCGCATAACTTCTATCAAAGCGTTTTTCGTGGGCATATGTCATCCTATGGAGACAGCTATTGTTTTGTAAATGATGTTGTAATTTTATTGGATTATCGGATAAATGTTCACATTAGAAAAGCGGTATGTATACTGTTATCGATAAGATTCGGTTTATATGCATGTATTGACAAATGACAACACAGCATGGCAATGAGCAGGACCTTTACTATAGGCTATACTTTGCCTGTTTTATAGCACCCTGCAATAAATTAGTTCAAAACTTATAACGCTGTCCGTTTATAAGGCTGTCGCGTGGCTTGGACCCCATCATCCGTGTTATATTGGAGTTGCAGTGTACTAAACTTTTCATTCTAATTCACATTTATCTGATCCAATCCATTTAATTTCACATTTAATATACTGTGTTAAATTCAATTACCCTTTTGTTTTGAAAACATCAAATACAAATATAACTTATTGCATAATCTATATCACAATACAATTGCAGCTCATATATCTTACATATAACTTATGGATAAAACTAAGCATCTGTGATTTAACTTAATGTATATTTTTATGTCCCCAAGTCTAAACTGGGGAACATATTGTTTTTCCCCTGTCTGTTTGTTTGTTTGTTTGTTTGCGTCAAACTTAAACATTGGCCATAACTTTTGCAATATTGAAGAAAGCAACTTGATATTTGGCATGCACATGTATCATGGAGCTGTACATTTTTAGTGGTGAAAGGTCAAGGTCATCCTTCAAGGTCAAAGGTCAAATATATGTTGCATAAAACTTTAAAATTGGCCATAACTTTTGCAATATTAGAGATATCAACTTGATTATTGGCATACATGTGTATCTAATGGAGCTGCACATTTTGAGTGGTAAAAGGTCAAGGTCATCCTTCAAGGTCAAAGATCAAATATATGGGGGACATAGTGTTTCACAAACACATCTTGTTATTTATCTATTTGTTTACGTTATTGTGCCATCTTTTCATCCTAACATTTCTTATTTAATTTTCTTAATGTGTTGTTTGCACATGAACTTATTGTGCAGTCTTTTAAACCTCATATTTGACTTACTGTACCAAATTATCAACAATACATTTTGCTTTCAGTGCCAACTTATCTTCTTGACAGTTGTTTAATTAAGCTAAATTATCAAATACACCATTGTCTATTGTGCAATATTGAACATAAATATTATTATGCAAATCCATGAATATTTAAGTATTTTCTTAGCCTTTTTGTTATATAATCAGTTGAAATAAAGTAAAAAATGAACACTGCCTCATATGTTATTTGGCATAATAAAACTGTTCCAGGAAAGTGATTTAGTTACTAAAATGATAAAAGGCTATTCTTGGCAATATTTTCTTGACATGTTGAAATTATTACGTTATCGTTATGTTAAGCATCAGAGTTACCATTTATATTGTCCGTTTACAAAGCTGTTTCAGCTTCTTCCATGTCCTTGGTGGCCTTTTCTGGATCACCATTTCTGGGGTCTTTGTTTGAAACATTTCCAACCATTTGGACACACAGTCCATAGTGTGGACATAAAACACTGAAATCCAGATAACCAAAATCCAGAACGCTTTAAGATACTTTGATGGATTGAAAAGAATGATCAGTATGTCAATGTATCTCGGGTGAACCATTTTCATAAGTATTATGATGTCAATAATTGGCAATAGCTCATCAGTCCAGTCATACAGTTGTTCAGGTTGTTCACTCTCTGCCCTTTGACTCTGTATTCTTTCTCTTCTGCTTAGATGACATTTTCCTTTTCTTGGTCTGCCAGAAGGCTTAGTATTCAAATCACCTTTTTTAATTTCATTGTATACTTGTGAGTGACATTCACTAGGACATCCAGTTTGGGCCTTTTTGTTTTGATCTTCTTCTCTGTTCTCTGTCATTCCATGACTTTCAATTGCTTTATTGACTTTCACTTCAATGTCTCCGTTGTCTACAGTTTCATTTTTGGAATGTACTTTGGGATATGTTTGTGTTTGTGCCTTATGTTTCTGGAGTGTTTGATTTTTTCTTTTCTTGTTTTTCGGGGAATGTTTTAGATGCTTGACATTTGATTTAGTTTGGTGTTCAGTTTTGGATAGTGATCGGTCAAATGGTTTCATACATTCTGGTGTTCTTTTTGTATTGTTTTCAGTCTTGCAGTTTGGGTTTGAGTTGAGTTTTGGCAAATTTTCGAAATCTTTTAAAGGATATAGTTGACTTTCATCACTTCTGGTTTCTGAATTATTGCTTGTTGTAGAAGTCAACCATGTCTCATTCTCAAGATTTTGGCCTATTTGTGTTTGCTCCTCATCTGCTGATGTTGTACAGATGTTGGCCATCGATTCAGGACTTTCTTCAGTCTCATTGCATTGTATGTGTGTGCTGTCTAGCGATAGATTGTGTGGGGGAAAGAAACATGTTTCTATGTTTAATTGCTTCAAAAACTTTGGCTTAAGGAAATCGTCTTCAAGTAATCCTATTGGAATACTATAAATGGTATAAGGATCAAAGTTTTTCAATATCTCATCTATAATTGGACTGGGTCTATCCAAAGTCTTCTTATAAAACATTTCAACCATGTGATCTACCAGTTCATGTGTTGTCATTGTACTTTCCAGATACAAACTTCCAATTGATAACTCATGGGCTTGTGTTGTCTTTTCTATGAAAAGCCTTATGGGTTCATATTTGTTCAGTATGGACTCATAGTCTTCTACAAGAATCTTTGGTCCTTCTGATATCAAATTGTCAATGACAGTTGTCAATTTCTCTTGAATCTCATGTGGAATTTTGCAAGAGAGCAGATTCCTTTCTGGAATCATGTAGTAAGGCAAAAATTGCTTGCTAATACATGTTTTCAGGTACTGTAGAGCATCTTGTATGCGTAGCATTGTCGTTTTATCTGTGAAGTCATCAATGGGCCTTTTTTCTACCTCCCAAAACAGTACATTTTTCATCACGTATGATGTTATCTGGAGATCTATTGGTTGAAGCAACTGCTTTCCAACAGTTTTGAGAACAACGTACATCTTCTTCTGGGTGAAACTTAAAGAATTGAAAAGTGTCAATTCTCCGGCAGGAAAACAAATGCGCCACTGTAACTCCTGCATCTTGGTTTCCTTCTGTCCTGTTGGTACCACTGCTGCAGTCATAGATGCAATGGAATTTACCAAATGTGTTGGTGGCCAGTTATGTTTCCTCTGTCTGTGTTGCCAGTGAGAAACATACTGTTTTGCATCACATGGAAATGCTCTAACATAATCCATTGTCTGGTCTTTGACCTGAAGAAGATCCAGTAGTAGGTTTTGCAATCCATTTCTTGTGTTTGAAATTTTAACCAAGGATGGCCCTTTTTTTCCAAGATATTTGGTGCTTTTGCCTATAAATCCTTCACTTGTCAAAAACATGTCGTCATTTTGACTCATGAATTTGTGCGCTGATAGATATTGTCTTCCCTTCCTTTGTACAAGGGCATGTTCCAAAAAACGGAATTTGTTTTCATCGTTGCCTTTCTGTTGAAGCCATAAAAAGATGTGACCAGGGGGTGCAGATTTCTTATCAACAATAAAAACGATGTCGGAAGGATTATACTCAAGTTGCTGAATCTCAACACATTTAACAAATTTGTAGATTTTCAGAATGTCAAGGTCATTTATGAACTCTTGTCCTATTCCTTCCCTTCGACTTCCAATGAATATTCTGTCAATGTCATCGCAATTTTGAATAATCCTTTCAGACAAAGTGCGTGCTACACTTGACTTAAAACTGCAAAATATACGTTGATTGATATCTTTTTCGCTGTATCCTAGATCGTCGAGTATCTGACCTAGTTTTAGTGATGCAATCTCTGTTTGTGAATCTAATTCTGCGGCTTTGGTTTCAAAGCTGAAAATGTGAAAGAAAAGTTTTAAGAAATGCATTGGTAATATTCTTTTATATAATTTTACTTTTAAGACAAATATTTCTTTTCATGTGACTGAAATTAATAAACCTAACACATCACAGTTAATATGAGTATTTTTAAAGTTTGCTAGATACTATCAACTTGCCAATAGAGACTCACATGCCAAAAAACGTTAAATATTTCCGTTAGAATTGTGGTCTTTTTGCTTTTGTGTATATATGACAAGATGTAAAAAAAAATGCTATTATCATTTTTCTGTATTATTATTTTGCCGCAGTACACTTCTGATTTTTTGCAAAAATGACCAATGAAAGTACGACAATGAAAAAATATCATAAAATTATGATCACAAAAACTAAAATATAAACAGTTTATAACGCTGTCATTTAACCATTTTAAAAAGGTGTCATTGGAAATAAATTAACATTACCTGTAATGAAATGATGTACACAAAATCACTCACTATCGCCAATAAAGGATCACTGTTTACAGCATTATCTCCCCTGTCAAATCAACAGTTGGAGCATCTTTTTACAAATTTGTAAAATTGTACATTTATCCAAGGGACACACTATGCAACAATTGTTTTTGATTTGGTTATACTTTTTCATGAAATACACGATAGTGACCCCCTATTGGCGGGTTGACTGTACATGTTCACAGGCTTTACATTTATTAAAACGGGCCACTTAAAATTGAGGTCATCTGCAATAAAATTCAAACCCAATATGTTGATTATCAAAACTGGCTGTGGCAGTTTGCTGAAACAAAGCAATTTTAAATAACCTCGCAAACAAAAGTTAAATAGGCTACCCGAATCTAGGGTAGTTAAAGGTAATTAACACTGATTTAGACTAAATCAGTTATTTGAAAAATACCATCCCAAAATTTAGTATACGCATGAAAAATAGTATTATAAGTGTCCCAAAATGTCAGGTCACAAAGTTTTTCTCGGGGTCCTAGTCAAATTAAAAAATTATTACCAGATACTGGTGTATGCTAATAAGAGTATTCATTCTTTTGTCTGTTAGACCATTCTAAAAACCAGTGCATTATGCTTAACCATTTCCACCATAAAAATAAAAATAAAAATGGCTTTTGCAACCAGCATTAAACCATAACAGCCTGCAAGTAACTTGCATTCTGTTCAGGTTTTATGCTGTTTGCTGCTCATCAGTAACTAAGGGTTAGAAATGAAGCCTTTATAGTAAGAATGGTATTTAATTTAATGTAACTTTTTAAGGGACTACAAATGTGTAAAATGTGGGAAAGAGTTAATGTGTTTTTGTCATAATTATGATGCATGCATTTGTAAAATAATACTTTAGCTCAGACATGAAACATTGCTTAGTGTGTATAAAGTTTGTTAGCAGTAGCATGAAGACTTTACATGCAAATTATTGATATGGGTGTTTGCTTGTTTAAAAAATAAATGATACCCTAAATTGTACCCAAATACCGGTATCAATTTCACAAACATGGCATGACTTACACTTTGAAAGTTTCATAAAAATATATGCACAATAAGGATAAACAGGCCTTACCGTTTGCTAACCGTTATCCAGCTCCATAAATCTCCCACACTGCCCAGCATTTCCCATTTCCACCCCAACACCATTTAAGTCATGCACTCTGAAGGCAGGACTCATTGTAACTGGCTGCAAAAATAGTCCGGGCTGCACTTTATATACTGGCTCAATCAACCATGAATTTTGACTTTACTTTTGGTTTGGTTTTATAGTGACCAATATTCAAAGAGCTGTATCTGTATTGAAACCATATCAGAAGATATGTCAGTATTGATTTATGTTATTTTTGGCAAGCTATACAAAGCTTGGTTTTCCCAAGATCTTAAATAGGCTAAGTTCAGCCAATCAGTTATTGCTACGTATGTTATGTTTATTTTGGTTTTGTCCTTAACGCTAGTCACATGCAAGTTCATTCAAATCTAACTGGGTCAGACCATGAGTAATTCTTTTCATAATATTTGCAAACCTTGCCAGCTATCTTATTTCAAGGCCAATTCAAAAAGCTGCTATTTAAAGCAGATAACTATATTGGGGCTCAGCACTTCTTTGTTTAGAGTAATGATAAGTATGTTATATTTATCTTGAAGGTGAAGTTGATTGCATTCCACTTTATATTCTGTTGTATTTGTTTTGCTTCTGAAGCTGATAGTGCTTTATAATTGTGTTTTTAGAGGAAATTAATTATGCTTATGGTATTGACATAGAAAATAAAAACAATATTATAATTACAATTTTTGTGGCTATGGTTTTTATAATCATAATTATTACTTTGGATGATGATGATCATGATGTTGATCATGATGATTTATTATCCCCCGCCATAGGCGGAGGGATATTGTTTTGGCGTTGTCAGTCCGTCCTTCTTTCTTTTTGTCAGTCCGTCAGTCCGAAGCCATATCTTGGAAGTGCTTTGGCAGATTTCATTGAAACTTGGTATGGGTATGTATATGGATAAGAGGATGATGCACGCCAAATGGCATTGTACACCATCAATTAATATCAGAGTTATGGCCCTTTGTATTTTGAAAAAATGCTTTTTGTGTGTGTCCAGAGCCATATCTTGGAAGTGCATTGGCGGATTTCTTTGAAATTTGGTATGAGTATATATATGGATAAGAGGATGATGCACGCCAAATGGCATTGTACATCATCTGTTAATAACAGAGTTATGGCCCTTTGTATCTTGAAAAAATGCTTTTTTGAGTGTCAAATATACTTTTGTGTCCAGAAGCATATTGGTGGGGGATATCAATTCAACGAATTTGCTTGCTACAATGACAATGGTGATCATAATTATTTTATTTCTGATGACAATTATGATGACAATGATAATCACAGTGAAAATGATAATGATTATCAGAGTGATGATGATGATGATTATGTTGTTGTTGATGACGATGATGATTATGATGATGATGATGATGATGATGATCAAATACAATGATAATTATTATCATAATTATTACTAATACTTACGACGATGGTGTAATACAAAAATGATAATGGATACTAGTTTTTACTGATGATAATGATGATGAAGAGAAAGAAGATGATGATAATGAAGATGAATTTGATGAAGCTGCTGATGATGATGACCATGATACCGATGATGATGATAATGATGATGATGATGATGATGATGATGATGACAACGATCATATCATCTTCATGGTGTTGATGGTAATGGCAGTAAGTGGTGGTTGTGACAATGCATATTATGATGGTACATTTTTAACCAGGTTTTCCGAAGGAAAATACTGGTTATTAGATAGGCAAATGTCGGCGGGAGGGCGGGTGGAACAAGCTTGTTCGGGCCATAACTTTATCGTTCATTGTGAGATTTGAAAATCATTTGGTACATTTGTTCACCATCATTGGAGGGTGTGTCGCGCGAAAGAATTACGTCGATATCTCCAAGATCAAGGTCACACTTTGAGTTCAAAGGTCAAAAATGGCCATTAGCTTGTCCGGGCCATAACTATGTCGTTCATTGTGAGATTTTAAAATCATTTGGCACATTTGTTCACCATCATTGGACGGTGTGTTGCACGAAAGAATTATGTAGATATTTCCAAGGTCAAGGTCGCCACGACTAAAAATAGATTGATTTTGAAACAAAGGGGGTAAATATGAACAATCAGTAACAATGCACATTTTGAGTTGTCTCCCTTTATCAAATTGAAATCAAGGTCGCCACGAGTAAAAATAGATTGAATTTGAAACAAGGGGGTAACAATGCTTATTTTGACTTGTCTCCCTTTATCAGACCTTTTTTTTTAACTTGAAAACCTGGTTTTGTGACAATTTTGTCCCTTGTCTGATTATATATTTGTGCATTTAATGCTGACATTTATGATAATGATGATATGGATGATAATAATGACCGGTAGTAGCGGTGTACAGGAGGAAAGAGAGCTGTGGTATATTTAAATGTCTACAGTGCATATTTCAAATTGAACATTTACCATGATTTGAACCAATATCAACTGGAAATCTTTGTATTGATAAATGTTTAAAGAGCCATAAACACTCAAAATCAACGAATACTTTTTTAATTAATGGTAACCAATAAAAAAAATCATCGTTCTTATAGCAATAGCCAAAATTTCAATGCTAGATGTGGTCTATTTATAGTGATTTAACGAGATATAAAAAGCTTGTTTTTAATTCTTGTGGGACAATATATTCTATTTAAATTTCCCGCGACAACACCCAACATTACCAGCAAGATTGACTTCTGGCAGTGTAATCATTATGTTATTAATTGATGGAGCTCAGGACGTCCTTCTCTTAGCAATTCAGCAAGAAAAACAGAAACGATATGCAAAAATGAAAGTGTGGGACAATGCACTACTGAATGGAACTACCTCAAGGAATGAATGAGGTTTTCCATGATTTTGAAGTTGCCCATTATCAATTATACCGGTAAGAGCGGGGTAATCTAATAGAAAGCACAGTCAAGTTCGCTTCAAATTTTGCATATTAACGCAAACTGAATGAATCCAATCCTGACTTGAGATCATCCGTAAAACAAACAAGATGACTTCGCAAAACAATTTTTAGATGCTAAAAAGTTGCAGAATGTTTGTTTGTTAGAATTTTTACAACAATGTTACTTCTTTAAGGGTCTTCGTATTGCACTTTTTGTTGTTGGAAGTTTTAATATAGCATAATAGTATTGGGCAGTGTTTATGGATCTTATAATCACGCTGAATATCAATTCATTGGCTTGGGTTTTATTTATAACGAACATTTTTAATCATAATTTGCTTGATTTATTTAACAATAAAATCTAAATGTAGTGTCAAGCAGTCTTCAAATCAACTTGCGTAAAGATAAAATCCAATTTAGATATTTGCAACTGATCTGCAAAAATAGCAGTATTGTTCTTCTTGGAACTTGGTTAGAAATTTTGTTGTAGTGACATCTTAGACGAGAATGAAACAAATGATTATCCAGGCCAGTTGAAAAATATGACCACTAGGGGATGGGGCAATTTTCCTCCTATGGCAACGGTGAAGCCTTGCTAACACCCTAGAAGTTACATTTTTAGTCCATATTCAAGACAATTTGTCAGGACTTATGTTTTAATGATATCTGAGCAGTGTTCACAAATAAAAATGTGCTTAAAATTTAAATATTTATGCTTCATAAAGTACTTTTATTGTTCTGAACTCCAACTTCTCAGAATAGTTTAGTTCCTTGGGCCCTTTTGTTAATCTTATATGATAAATTTATTCATAACTTAATTGACATTGCTGACAATTCAATGTGGTTTTTGTCACATTTGGGACAGAGCTCTAGTTCTAATGCTTTACATGTTCAAATTAATGTTTATTGGCCCATTATATCAAATTTCCCTCAAGCATTATCTTATATATTTTTGAATGGATATGTGTAACACTATTTCTTAACTCATTTCAAAACACCAGTTTTACCCATTACTAGTTCAATTTTTATGTATTTCCAAATAATGGAGTGATAACTAGATGTGTACATGAAAATCCCTATTACCAGAAGTTATAAGGCCAAAGTCAAGATGCAACTGGCCAATATTGAACTCAAGCATGTGTCATGGATCCAAACTCACCTGCAATGTGTGCATATTTATTTATTTTTGGTATGTTTCGTAATTTTCAGGGAGAGGTTTTCAACTACATCTCTGAGACCTTCCTAACGTCAGACCTGACCAACTGGCTGAAAAATGTCCTGGGTGGGAAAGTGGATCCTTCATGTAAATATTTATTTTGTGAACAGTGAAAAATATTTTATTTCTATGGCTAGAATGTTTTCATGGTACTAGTATGTAGCTTTGTGAGGAAAAACAAACATTATACAAAATACAAATACCTTCTGGTGCTACAAATGCCCTTGGGTGGGAAAGTGAAGCCTTTAAGTGAATATTTATCTCCCGCCCAAGACGGAGGGATATAGTTTTGGCATTGTCTGTCCTTCTGTCAGTCCGTCCGCCAGTCAATCCATTTGTCACAAACTTTTAAGGGCTATATCTTAAAAACTACGGTTATTACTCTAAGTTTACGAAAACTGTACATTTTTGGACACAGTTTTTAGCCCAAATAATAAGTTTTTGTGACTCTAAATTTTCGGACATACAGGTTGTCTTCCATTAATGAACATCATTAATTAATTACTCTAAATATTCTGACTGCATATTTTACCAGAATTCTGTCCTGTTGTACTTATCTGATGAAACTTTGGTAATGTGTTTTTACAACCAGTGTCATAAACCTGGCGGATGTATGCCTTAAGGCAATTAACCATTACATTTGCGATATTGGGTATACAGCTATGTTAACTGGCAGAAAACAATGGTTTCATCAAACAGCTTTAAGTGAAACATATGTATAAGTAATTTATTATACCCCCATTACTATTGTTAATGGGGGCTATATAGGAGTCACTTTGTCGGTCTGTCGGTCGGTCTGTCTGTCCCGAAAATTTCATCCGATCTTCACCAAACTTGGTCAGAAGTTGTATCTAGATGATGTCTAGGTCAAGTTTGAATATGGGTCATGCCGGATTAAAAACTAGGTCACCAGATCTTTTAGTGCGTTTTAAAGTGAAAGTTTGTCCGGACCATAACTATGTCATTTATGGTTAGATTTTAAAATGACTTTGTACATTTGTTCACCATCATGGGACGGTGTGTCATGCAAAAGAATTACGTCGATATCTCCAAGGTCAAGGTCACACTTTGAGTTCAAAGGTCAAAAATGGCCTTAAATGAGCTTGTCTGGGCCATAACTATGTCGTTCATTGTGAGATTTTTAAATCATTTGGCACATTTGTTCACCTTTATTTTGACGGTGTGTCATGCGAAAGAATTATGTCGATATCTCCAAGGTCAAGGTCACACTTTGAGTTTAAAGGTAAAAAACAGCCATAAATGAGCTTGTCCGGGCGATAACTATGTCGTTCATTGTGAGATTTTAAAACCATTTGGCACATTTGTTCACCATCATTGGAACGTGTGTCATGCCAAAGAATTACGTTGATATCTGCAACGTCAAGGTCACACTTTGAGTCCAAAGTCAAAAATGGCCATAAATGATCTTGTCCGGGCCATAACTATGTCCATTTGGCACATTTGTTCACCATCATTGGACGGTGTGTCATGCAAATAAATTAAGTCAATATCTGCAATGTCAAGGTCACACTTTGAGTTTAAAGGTCAAAAATGGCCATAAATGATCTTGTCTGGGCCATAACTATATAATTCATTGTGAGATTTTAAAATTACTTGGTACATTTGTTCACAATCATTGGACAGGGTGTCATGCGAAAGAATTACGTCGATATCTCAAAGGTCACACTTTGAGTTCAAAGGTCAAAAATGGCCATAAATGATCTTGTCAGGGCCATAACTATGTCATTGATTGTGAGGTTGTAAAATTACTCGGTACATTTGTTCACTATCATTGGACGGTGTGTTATACGAAAGAATTACGTCGATATCTCCAAGGTCAAGGTCACACTTGGAGTTCAAAAGTCAAAAATGGCCACAAATGAGCTTGTCCAGGCCATAACTATGTCATTCATTGTGAGATTTTAAAATGACTCTGTACATTTATTTTGTTCACAGTCATTGGACAGTGTGTCATGCGAAAGAAGTCAAGAGTTCAAAGGTCAAAATGGCCATAAATGATAATGGCATAATAATTCTTGAAAATCACCATAAATTAGCTTCTCTTGTTTTGTGAAGACAGCATGCAAAATATTCTGTGTCAATGCAGCATGTGGGGGTATACGTCACGTTTGTGACAAAGTTCTAGTTCTATATGGCGTTATATCTTACAATCACATGTTATTTTTTGTTGAAAAATTGACGCTATACACATTGCACACCGGTATCTGATCGTCCATGCAATATTTTTAAAGTGTCTCTAAATTTTCAAACACTTGTATTTTTTAAATATTTTTTATCTTTATTTTCGGAAGCAAATTTGTTTAATTATTTTAAGTGTATATATATAAGATTTCAACATTAAATTTCATAAGTGTATAGATATCAATGAGGAGAAGTGTTATGCATGAGAACCATATCCCAACACTTTCTGTAGTAAGAATTGTTGCCCTATATTGTTTTTGTATTATTATTATGTAATTTGTCAGAGCTATATCTCAGATACTATACAAGATTTCAGCTTGAAACTTCATGGGTGTATAGATATCAATGAGGAGAATTTCAATGCATAAAAGCAATAACCCTAAACTGTGTTTTTTATGCCCCCGGATTGAATGATCGGGGGTATATTGTTTTTGGCCTGTCTGTCTGTCTGTCATTGTATGTGTCTGTCTGTGTGTCTGTCACAAAACTTTAACCTTGTTCATAACTTTTGCAATATTGAAGATAGCAACTTGATATTTCGCATGCATGTGTATCTCATGGAGCTTCACATTTTGAGGGTGAAAGGTCAAGGTCATCCTTCAAGGTCAAAAGTCATTTTTTTCTAAAATAGCTGCCGTGCAGCTTCAAAGCGGCGCATCAGGGGGCATTGTGTTTCACAAACACAGCTCTTGTTTTAGGTTTCAGCATACATCGAGGCATTTGCACCCATTCATAAACAAAATGTTTTTGGCAGGGATATCAATTGAATGAATTTGCTTGTTATTTTGTGAACCCTGAATTTATTTGTATGGCTAGAATGTTGTTATTGTATGTACTGGTAGCTTTGTAAGTAAAAACCAACATAATGCCAAATATAGATTTCTTCAGGTCTTGGAATGCTGGAAGTGTATTTTACAATAAAATGAGATACCGTTTAATATTTGCAAAATTAAATTTGAAATTGAAGTACTAAGGTGGTTAATCTGTTTCATACCAAGTATTAATCATCATTTCATAAAATAGTCTGTACCGGTATACCTCTGGAGTAAAAAGCATTAGCACACCATGTACATACTAATCATACAGTAATGTAAATATTCCATTGCACCATGAACTCTAAAATTATCTTCAGTGGACTGGCGATGTTAGTTAAAAAATAAAATAAATATAAATTGATAAAATAGCTTAATATTCCTTGTGGCATATTCAAATGAATATTTGTTTGTTCCAGCCATGTTGACAAAGGGCAACTGGAAACCAGTAAACAAGGGCTACGATTTCCTGAAGTTTATTGACCTTGCAAAGAAAAAAAAGAAAATGCTTGAGGATAAAAAGAAGCCTATGCCTGCTGACAAAATGAATGAAGTACCAGGTAAGAACATTTTGAGGGTTGAGTGTTAAATTGTTGTTTCTGCATAACATGTTTACTTGAGATACAATAGTTGCTGCAAGTCTAAATTTACATTTTCTTGTCAATTATACATTTGGTATTAATGTTGATTACTTTATTGAAAGATTCAATGAATAGCAATAGAACTAACCCATCCCTCCCTGCATGATTCTCAAACAAAGTAACAGTGGATGACATGATATATATTTTTTGAGGTCTTTTATTTCTTAGTAGCCTAGAATTTAAATACTTAATATTGGCATAAACAATCTCTCTTGTAATAGGCAAGAATTGACCATTTTGCATAGTTTTAGAAAACTCCACCCAAGCTGTTTTTTAGCTCATCTATTTTTGGAAAAAAAAGAAGAGCTATTGTCATCACCTGAGTGTCGGCATCCGGTTCAGTTTTTTTTGTTTAGGTCCACTTTACTCATAAAGTATCAAAGCTATTGCATTCAAACTTGGTACACTTACAAACTATCATGAGGGGACTGGGCAGGCAAAGTTAGATAACTCTGGCTGGCATTTTGACATAATTATGTGCCCTTTTTATACTTATAATATTGAAAATTTGATTAAGTTTTCTGTTTAGGTCCACTTTATTCCTAAGGTATCAAAGCTATTGCTTACATACTTGCAACACTTACTAACTATCATAAGGGGACTGTGCAAGCAAAGTAATGTAACTCTGACTGGCTTTTTGACACAGTTATGGCCCCTTTTATACTTAGAAAATTGAAAATTTTGTTAAGTTTTTTGTTTTGGTCCACTTTATTCCTAAAGTATCAAAGCTATTGCTTTCATGCTTGTGACACTAACTATCAGAAGTGGACTGTGAAGGCAAAGTAATGTAACTCTGACTGGCATTTTCATAGAATTATGGCCCCTTTTATACTTAGAAAATTGAAAATTTGGTTAAGTTTTGTGTCTAGGTCCACTTTATTCCTAAAGTATCAAAGCTATTGCTTTCATATTTGCAACACTTACTTACTATCATAAGAGGACTGTGAAGGCAAAGTTATGTAACTCTGACTGGTATTTTGACAGAATTATGGCCCCTTTTATACTCAGAAAGTTGAAAATTCTGTTAAGTTTTGTGGTTGGGTCCACTTTACTCCTAAAGTATCATAGCTTTTGCTTTCACACCTGGAACACTAGCTAACTATCATAAGAGGACTGTACAGGCAAAGTTATGTTACTCTGACTGGCATTTTGACAGAATTATGGCCCTTTTTGACTTAGTAACTTTGAATATTTGGTTAAATTTTGTGTTTAGATCCACTTTACTTCTAAAGTATCAAGGCTATTGCTTTCAAACTTCAAATACTTTCTTACTATCATGAAGGTACTGTACCTGGCAAGTTGACTTTTACCTTGACCTTTGAATGACCTTGACTCTCAAGGTCAAAGTATTAAATTTTGCTAAAATTGCCTTAGCTTCTTTATTTACGATCAGATTTGATTCATACTTACAAACACTTACCTGACAAACCACAATAGACTCCACCCAAACCATCCTCCATGCCCCACCCCAGAATCCCCCCCCCTAACCTAAAAAAAAATTGTTTCCTTTTTTTTCTTATTTTTGAATGATCATCTAATAAATGACCCCACCCCACACTAAAGCCCCCTCCCTCTCAGCTCCACCCCCCCCCCCCCCCCCAAAAAAAATTATTATTATGCCCCCCTTCGAAGAAGAGGGGGTATATTGCTTTGCTCATGTCGGTCTGTCGGTCGGTCTGTCGGTCGGTAGGTCTGTCGGTCCGTCCACCAGGTGGTTGTCAGACGATAACTCAAGAACGCTTGGGCCTAGGATCATGAAACTTCATAGGTACATTGATCATGACTCGCAGATGACCCCTATTGATTTTGAGGTCACTAGGTCAAAGGTCAAGGTCACGGTGACCCGAAATAGTAAAATGGTTTTTGAATGATAACTCAAGAACGCATACGCCTAGGATCATGAAACTTCATGGGTAGATTGATCATGACTTGCAGATGACCCCTATTGATTTTGAGGTCACTAGGTCAAAGGTCAAGGTCACGGTGACCCGAAATAGTAAAATGGTTTCCGGATGATAACTCAAGAATGCATACGCCTAGGATCATGAAACTTCATGGGTAGATTGATCATAACTCGCAGATGACCCCTATTGATTTTGAGGTCACTAGGTCAAAGGTCAAGGTCACGGTGACCCGAAATAGTAAAATGGTTTCTGGATGATAACTGGAGAACGCATACGCCTAGGATCATGAAACTTCATAGGTAGATTGATCATGACTTGCAGATGACCCCTATTGATTTTGAGCTCACAAGGTCAAAGGTCAAGGTCACGGTGACCAGAAATAGTAAAATGATTTTCGGATGATAACTCTAGAACGCTTTTGCCTAGGATCATGACACTTCATAGGTACATTGATCGTGACTCGCAGATGACCCCTATTGATTTTCAGGTCACTAGGTCAAAGGTCAAGGTCACAGTGACAAAAATCGTATTCACACAATGGCTGCCACTACAACGGACAGCCCATATGGGGGGCATGCATGTTTTACAAACAGCCCTTGTTTTATTTTTGAAAGACTGTCCAACCATCCCACCCAAGAATTCCCCTCCACCCCAAAAAAAAAATAAAAAAATAATAAAATCTTTTTTTTTCATTTTTGAAAGATAATGTAATAAATGACCACACACACACACACTAAACACCCCTCTCCACCCCACCCCTCCCCCTTTTTGATTGAAGTATTAAGATAGGTCCCTTCACCTTTAAAAAGAAAAAAAGATTAGCGGTGCTCTTGTTTAAAGGTTGTTTAACCAACGGATTGAAGGAAATTGATTTGATTTTACAACCTAGTGTTAATGATTTGATTTTACCACCAAGTTTTAATTTTTAGCTCACTTGATTGCTCAGGTGAGCTTTTGTGACAGGTCTTTGTCGGTCGCTTGTCCGTCCGTCCACATTTGTTCGTAAACACTCTAGAAGCCACATTTATTGTCCGATCTTCATGAAAATTGGTCAGAAGCTTCGTCCCAATGAAATCTCGGTCATGTTCGAAACTGGGTCATGCCGGGTCAAAAAATAGGTCACTAGGTCAAAAAAGGAAAAAACTTGTAAACACTGTAGAAGTCACATTTCATGCCCAATCTTCATGTAACTTTGTCAAAATGTTTGTCTTAATGATATGTTGATTGAGTTCAAAAGTGGTTCCGGTCTGTTGAAACACATGGCCGCCAGTGGGCGGGGCAGTTTTCCTAATTTGGCTATAGAGAAACCTTGTAAACATTCTAGAAGTCACAATCTTTGCCCAATCATCATGAAAGTTGGTCAAAACATTGGTTTTATTGATTTCTCAGATGAGTTCGAAAATGTTCCAGATCGGTGAAAAAACATGGCCGCCAGTGGGCGGGGCATTTTTCCCAAAATGTATAAAGTGAAAACATGTGAACACTCTACAAGTCACATTTTTGGCCCAATTTTCATGAAAATTGGTCAGAACATTTGTTTACTTGATATGAGAGTTGAGTTCAAAAATGGTTCCGGTGCATTGAAAAACATTGTTGCCAGGGGGACGGGAAGTTTTCCTTATATTTATATAGTTAAAAGGCTTGTAAACAATCATGAATTAAGGTCATGTAACATGCGAGACAACTCTTCTCAATATTGCATTTAAGTTTACAGTAGTTATTCCCCTTTGACTATTAATGTTTTCATAATAATACAGTGTATTTTCTAGAGGGCACATTTCTTTTCCGATCTTCATGAAACTTGGTCAGAAGCTTTGTCCTAATGATATCTCGGTCGAGTTCGAAACTGGGTCATGCCAGGTCCAAAACTAGGTTACTAGGTCCAAAAAAAGAAAAACCTTGTAAACACTGTACAAGTCACATTTCATGCCCAATCTTCATGAAACTTTGTCAAAATATTTGTCTTAATGATATGTTGGTTGAGTCCAAAAGTTGTTCTGGTCTGTTGAAAAACATGGCCGCCAGTGGGCAGGGCAGTTTCCCTTATTTGGCTATAGAGATACCTTGTAAACACTCTAGAGGCCACATTTTTTGTCCGATCTTCATGAAACTTGGTCAGAAGATTTGTCCAAATGATATCTCGATGGAGTTGGAAACTGGGTCATGCTGGGTCAAAAAATAGGTCACTAGGTCAAAAAAAGAAAAACCTTGTAAACACTGTAGAAGTCACATTTCATGCCCAATTTTCATGTAACTTTGTCAAAATGTTTGTCTTAATGATATATTTATTGAATTTAAAAGTGGTTGTGGTCCGTTGAAAAACATGGCCGCCAGTGGGCGGGGCAATTTTCCTTATTTGGCTATGAAATCTGTAAACGCACTAGGAGTCATAATTTTTGCCCAATCATCATGAAAGTTGGACAAAACATTGGTTTTATTGATATCTCGGATGAGATAGAAAATGGTCCAGATCGGTGAAAAACATGGCCGCCAGTGGGCGGGGCATTTTTCTCTATATGTATATAGTGAAAACATGTGAACACTCTAGAAGTCCCATTTTTGGCCCAATTTTCATGAAATTTGGTCAGAACACTTGTTTCCTTGATACGAGAGTTGAGTTGAATAACATGGCTGCCAAGGGGGGGGGGGGGGGGGGGGGGGGTTGGGGCACTTTTCTTATATTAATATAGTAAAAAAAGCTTGTGAACACTCTAGAAGTCACTTTTTTTGCCCAAGCATCATGAAACTTGGTGAAATGATTGGTTTAATATATATCTCAGATGAGTTCACAAATGGTCCCGATCAAGCAAAAAACATGGCCGCCAGGGGTGGCTGGGGGCAGTTTTCCTTATGTGACTAGAGAGAAACCTTGTGATCGAACACTATAGAAGTCTCTTTTTTTTTTGCCTAATCATCGTGAAACTTAGTCAATACATTTGTTTTATTGATTTCTCGGACAAGTTGGAAAATGGCTCAGATCAGATGAAACACACTTTTAGCTCACCTGATTGCTCAGGTGAGGTTTTAGAATTGGTCTTTGTCCACTCTAGCATTCACACTTTTCAAGCATTCTTTATGAAAGTTGCTGAAAGATCTCAGTCAAGTTTGATAATGAGCAAATTCACATAATTAATGCCATAATTATTGCCCTTAGATTGTCAAAATTTTTCATTATATTATCCAAAATCCTTGTAAACACTCTAGAGGTCACAATTTTGTTTCAGATTTTATGAATCTTGGTCAAAATATTTATTTTTGTAAGCAAAGTTTGATGTTTGGTAAGGGGGGGGTCAACTCAAAATATAGACAATCCCAGAATCAATAAATTGACCGCCGCCATATAGGCTATTACGTAACCCGCTACTGAAAACGGTACTGAAGAATTTGGCAGATTACAGCGTAATCATATTGTACACCTGCTTTATTCCAATAAACAGTACTTAGTGACTTCGCACAGTAGGATTGAAAACAATTGTAACATGAAACCAAGTGTCGATTTGTTACACATCGTTAATCAATATAAGTTAAATAAAAAATATACACGATAGATTTATAAAATATGTGTCTCTGCAACAATATTCAGTGACAACACGTAATGTTTAATGACAAGTTTGCTTTTTAAAGCATACCTTTCAGTAATGTCTTTGTGTAAAATTTAATGATTCCTTTATGAAATACAATTATTCAATGAAAATTATAAAGTTTATAGAAATATTTAAAGTCTGAAGAAAACGTTGTGATCTTAGCGTAAATAGTGCCGAAAATATTAATTGGCGAAATTTTGAAACATTTCAGACCATGGTAGAAAATTGTATTGAAAGGTAGATATCTGCCTTTGTTTAAGCCGGTATTATTTCTTATAAATTGAATAACATCTAAATTCACGATAAACATGTTCAACATGAAAGATATGGAGCCTTAAATAAACTTGAATAGTTCCAATTGTGTTCTGTAGATTTCCTCAACTTGGGTCTTTATTTAATTTTGTAATATAGTCTAAATTTACGATAAAAAAATACAAAAACGAAAAAAATAAGTGATTTTGCTTCGTTTATAACGGATGATTAATTTCAGTAAGATTAAGGTCTTGAAAAAACACATTGGCGATAAAAGAGCGAACGAATCCGCTAAATGGGAGGCGATGTCCCAAGTTATGGATTAAAAGCTTTATGGGTTTGCCCGTGACACCACATGTCTGCACAATCGTCATGTGTATATACGGTTATTAAGATAACATATCACGTGTCACCTTTAAATAACATGTTAAATGACAATCAAGACCTTATTCTTGCCAGGGACCTTTACAAAAAGGTCCCTGTTCATGCAGTTTTATTACCGGTACTCTTAAATGAATGCAGACAAACCTTATTTCTACTAATTACGTAATACCTTATCTTAAAAAAACACGAACGATTATTTGATTATCTGATCGATAATAGAGACTTTAAATCTTCAAATATATTCGATAAAATCGTTTTGCCTTTTTGTTTTGTTCAGAGACCTATACAAACATATATGTCCCTTAGTTTTCTTCAGTACTATTTTGGAGGCGCGCGAGTATTCAGGGGCGGGTAATCCGGGAGGTATAGATTTCTGGGATTGTCTATAGGTCACCAGGTAAAATCTTACAAAAAGAAAAACACTCCATACGCCACAGTTTTGGTTCAATAATGATGACAAGTGACCAGGATGTTTGTCTGGACATTATCTAGGTCAAGTTTGACGTTTGGTAAAGATTAAATGAACCGACTCCTCTCAGGTGAGCAAACTAGGGCCATCTTGGCCCTCTTGTTACTTATTTATTTTCTCAGCCATATAGAAACCAATGTTGTGAACAGATATACACCAGTTATATGTTACTTTTTCAGCTCCTGACATGTTTGAGGAAAAGCTTAAGGAACGCCCCATGGAGGATAGTGAGGATTCTGATACTCGCCGCGACCTGTTTGACCTTCAAAATTCCCGACTGTACCACCAGGCACCTGGTAGGACCACTCACAAACATGAGGAACATGGCCCCAAGGGCAAGCCCCCTGGCGAGGATGAGAACAATAATGATATTAAGAAACAGCCGCCAAAAGATGCGCATGATGAATTGTAATTTGTTCGCATGAAAACATCGCCATGCTTTCATGTTATTCCTGCAGCTTGGTGTCAGTTATCTGAAAGCTTATTGTGGCTAAAAAGTGTTTCATTTTAATGTCATTAATATATAAATTGAATTGCATATTCTGTTGGTTTTTTATTGGTGAATAAAATTGAGTTTGATGATTCCACATTTAGTTTAGAAATCTCTTTTGTTCTTCTTTAATTGAGATTACTGACAATTTAATGTACTGGTAAGTTGTAATGAATGATGCCTCATTTTCATCTCAATCCATATATTAATCTATTTTGCTATTTTTGCTAACCTGAGCATGATGTGCTCCTGGTGAGCTAGTCTGGTCTCCCTTTGTCTTGCGACTGTCTTGTGTTTCGTCTGTCTTCATATTTTAGCTCGTTACCACTCTACAGGTAACATTTTTTGTCCAGACTTGACGAATCTTAGGTTTATTTTGACAATATCTAGGCCAAGTTCTAAGCTGGGTCAGGTGCGTTAACAAAAATAGGTCACCATGACGAATCTGAGAAAAACCTTGTTACCACTCTAGAAGCTACAGTTATGACTCAAGCTTGATAAACTTTATCAAAACGTTTATACTGACAATATCTGGGTTGAATATGAGTTTGGTTCATGTGTCCATAAACTAGGTCTCAAGATCAAACAAATCTCAGGCAAAGTTTTTACCGATCTAGAGGTTACATTTGTGACTCAATCCTGATGAAACTTGGTCAGGATGTATATCTTGGTAATATTTTGTCCAAATAATAGGCCAGCAAATTTGGGTAACGTGCAACCAAAAACCAGGTCACAAAGACTAATCATGGCGCTTTTCAAGATATTGCTCAGACAGAACAGATAGTAAAAAGGCAGCCATTATTTGTGGCTATTAATTTGCTGTTTACAATAAGGTTATTCCATGTTCCTTGTATTGCTTTAATGCCTTTTACGTTACTGGGACTTGGTTATTAGCTCAATTTTTCTTAGCTTTATATTATTATATTTTGCTCATTATGTTATGTCAAATTTACGTCAGTTTTTTTGCATTTTAATCCGTTTATATACTCTTGTAGAAAAAATCTTAGAAAAAAAATGTTTTGCTATGTTTGTTTTTTAAAATAGCTTATTAGCAAATTGTTTATATTGAAACGTTTGAAAATATCACAATATTGCAACTTTCTAAACTGGGACTAAATTAAGATAAAAACTTATACTGTCACAAGTAGTGAAATATGTGTTATTATCCTAGCATGACATGGTTTTTACAGAAATGTAGTACATTTTTTTGACCATGTTACAGATATACTGTATATATGTTATAACTTTTGCTAAGAACTGTTTACTTGATCAGACCCTTTTATGAGAGATTTTTGATGAACAGTCAATTTTAGACGTTAAATTAAATTAAGATCTGTGTATAATTAATTTAAGTTTTCATCAATGCTTACATTACAAAACATTCCATTACAATTACTTATTTGATTATACTTTTATTACTGTTTTTTATAATTGTCCTTTGCAAGCTATAATCTTGTTTCTTCTCTTGTATTTAGACCAAGTTCTTATCTGGGTCAGGTGCGTTAACAAAAATAGGTCACCGTGACGAATCTGAGAAAAACCTTGTTACCACTCTAGAAGCTACAGTTATGACTCAAGCTTGATAAACTTTATAAAAACGTGTATACTGACAATATCTGGGTTGAATATGAGTTTGGTTCATGTGTCAAGATCAAACAAATCTCAGGCAAAGTTTTTACCGATCTAGAGGTCACATTTGTGACTCAATCCTGATGAAACTTGGTCAGGATGTATATCTTGGTAATATTTTGTCCAAATAATAGGCCAGCAAATTTGGGTAACGTGCAACCAAAAACCAGGTCACAAAGACTAATCATGGCGCTTTTCAAGATATTGCTCAGACAGAACAGATAGTAAAAAGGCAGCCATTATTTGTGGCTATTCATTTGCTGTATACATTAAGGTTATTCCATGTTCCTTGTAATGCTTAAATGCCTTACGTTACTGGGACTTGGTTATCGGCTCAATTTTTCTTAGCTTTATATTATTATATTTTGCTCATTATGTTATGTCAAATTTACGTCAGTTATTTTTGCATTTTAATCCGTTTATATACTCTTGTAGAAAAAATCTTAGAAAAAAGTGTACTCTATATACTCTTGAGGAAAAAATCGTAGAAAAAAATTGTTTTGCTATGTTTGTTTTTCAAAATAGCTTATTATCAAATTGTTTATATTGGAATGTATATACTCTTGTAGAAAGAAATCTTAGAAAAAAATCTTAGAAAAAAAATGTTTTGCTATGTTTGTTTTTCAAAATAGCTTATTATCAAATCGTTTATATTGAAATGTTTGAAAATATGGCAATATTGCAGCTTTCTAAACTGGAACTAAATTAAGATAAAAACTTATACTGTCACAGGTAGTGAAATATGTGTTATTATCCTAGCATGACATGGTTTTTACATGAAATGTAGTACATTTTTTTGACCATGTTACAGATATACTGTATATATGTTAAAACGTTTGCTAAGAACTGTTTACTTGATCAGACCCTTTTGTGAGAGATTTTTGATGAACAGTCAATTTTAGACGTTAAATTTAAATAAGATCTTCTGTGTATAATTAATTTAAGCTTTCATCAATGCTTACATTACAAAACATTCCATTACAGTTACTTATTTGATTATACTTTTATTACTGTTTTTTATAATTGTCCTTTGCAAGCTATAATCTTGTTTCTTCTCTTGTATTTTACAACAAAGAGCAGGCTTTAGATGAGAAAAAAAGACAACTAAACAGTTTTAGATACTTTGTACCAACAATTAATAAGATCTTCACTATTTTGGTTTCTTGCCAAAAATACACATTTATGGCGAATGAATACTTTACACTCATTTGGTATTTGTTTGCACTTGTTTTGCTTTCTATATAAATATGTTTGGAAAATACAAAGTTAGCGTGGAAAATAAAAGTGTTAAGAATGTTTATTTCTTAATTTATGTTTAAAAAAAGGTCAAAGGTCGGGTTTATAGTCTGCTATGATGTGTGAATCATCTGTTGGCTTTCACCTTAACCGCCTGATCACTGGGATATAAGTCGTCTGTTTACACTCGGCACAGTATGCAGCCAATGCACACTGGCCTAATTTCCTCACAGGAACATTTATACACCTGGTTTAGAGAGGAACAAGCGTGACATAAATTTTTTACTCAGACAAATCTATTGCTCCAAGCAGGACGTTCCCATCCATAGACCACCAAAACTTCAATGACTTATTTCAGCAGAAAACTGTTTATACTGTTGGTATATTGAAACAGGGTAAGTGAGATAAGCTTTTCTACTGTGTCTTAAAAAGCCTCTACCACGACAGTTAGCTCATGTTAGGTTTTAATTTAAAAAAAATGAAACAAATAAATAACAGTAACTTACATTTAATATCATAACTAGTAACTACAAACAACAAAGCTTTTATTTTATCTTGCATGGAAGCTCTACTCTTAAATGGACAGAAACATTGTATAGGGTAGGATATATTTCTTAAATAATGTCTCATGAATCTCGTAGGGTTTAATATAACTCAAGCTTCCATATTTTAAGTGTGTTTATTTTCATGCCCCCACCTAGTGGGCGAATTAAAAATTGCACTGATCTTTCCGTACACACTTAGGTGTGTCAAGAAGCTTATGTTTTTTACTCCTCTTTAACAACTTTACTTCGAAAATTGAATGATTTTACTGTGTATATTACCATCAAACAAGTATATTGCTGCTTCAGGTTTTAACTATTCTATATATCCTACAGTTTTGTATTCTTCTTGAACCACTGGGTAGATTCTCCTCGAGTTTTATAGTTGAATGACCTTCATGGAAAGAAGACTAAAAAAGGAATTTTTGCTTTAACAAGTTTTGACAGAATTATGGCCCTTTTTTCCACTAGAAATAAATATAGTACCAAATCTTTCATGAATGGTCTGATCTTTTTAAAACGTTTATAGTTGAATGAAATATGTATATGCTCATAAAGAGAGTAATTTTTGGCTAAGACTAGGACTGACTGTATTGTGGCCATTTGCCTTTTTTCGACTGTGGCTTTAAACATTTTGTATGTCTGTGTCTGAATTTGGGTTTTGTTGAAATCAGTGTTTGTTACTTATTTCTAGTTTGTTTATAAATTGTGCCCAGAATATTTCTTGAAAACTGTAAAAAGAATAAAATTGAAACCTAACAGGTTAAAAAGTTTCCCTGAGTGAATGTACTAAGGTGCTAAAGAGAAAATACTCTTGCTTCCATACCTTTCTTTTTTCTTTTTATGTAAATTTTATCTGTTGCATGCTTCCAAAACTAAAAAGGTTTCAATTTAAAACATCAGGTACATCAGGTTTCATTAGGGGATAGTGCCATTAACAAGAACCATTAATATTGCTGCCTTATTTTTTGAGTTACTGCGGTCAAAACTAAAATTATGTCTGTAGCTTCTCTTGAAAACTATAAGATGTACAACTTGTAACTTAATATGTACCTATATCTCAGTAAGGGGATACAATGTGCACAATAGTCATAACTATTGCTTCCATAATTTAAGATTTATTGCCCTTTGTTAATTTACATCATTTCAACTCTATCTGGGGCATACAAGGTATAAAATTAAAATTGCATAGATTGATAGATCAAATTGAAGGGAAGTGCAGTACACAGGAAACATAACTGATTTGGTAATTGCATATTTATTGCCCTTGTTAATTGTCATAATGATTTTTTGTCCAGGTCGTGTCTTTTGTATTACATTATTTATCAAGATGAAACTTCATCGATAGGAAGCTTTCATTGTTTGTAATGTTTGTAAACCAGTTCTTAAAACTGCACTCCCAAGGCCTTCTTACAAAGCGGGTATTTCAGGCCCAACAGTATATTAAACTCCTATAGTTTTAAAAAGTTTCAGTGGCTCTCATAATTAAAACAACAGTTACACAAGAAAGCTAGGTATGAAGCCCATGGGGTTTATTGTCCCCTACCGGTGAAACCGGAGGTGACTAGTTATGGTTTGCGCTCTGTGTGTCAGTCAGTCAGTCTGTCACACTTTTCTGGACCCTGCGATAACTTTAAAAGTTCTTCATATTTTTTCATGAAACTTGAAACATTGATAGATGGCAATATGGAGATTTTGCACGTCATTTCATTTTTTTCCTACGTCAAAAATTCTGGTTGCTATGGCAACAAATTAAAAAAATAATCTGACAATGGTGGAGTTTCACCGGTAGGGCCATATTGCTTGACAATAGCCTTGTTATCTCTGATATGTGGCAGGCGTTCTTCATGTCTGTCCAGGTCTGTCGGCAAAGGTTTGTACCAACGCTAAAGATGACTGATGTTGTCATGTGAGATACTTTTCGATTTTCTACTTGCCCTAGAGTTTAGTTGATGTTTTCTTCAAAGGCTTGTTATTTAATACTAAATAAGTTGCTCAATCGAAGCTAAAAAGATAAATTTGTAAAACTACGCATTTTCAGATCGAACATTTACAATCAGTTTTATATACATGTGTATACATTTTTGTCATACTCTGGATAATTACAACAATGTCCCCCACAGTTAATGGTCCTGTATAGTGTCATAGTAAATTCTTGCTCATTCTGTACTGAATACTGATAAAATACACTCAACAATATCAACTTTACACAAGTACTTTTAATCCAATTGTAACGTCTATACAACTATACTCATACTAAAGCACACTATTACCTGTATATTCATATAGTTAAATTTATTTTCAAACAGTCCATGTCCCTCAACCATTTTTTTACAATGAGAGAGCGTGTTTTGTGTTCAAATTTGCACAAAAAGTATGTTGGTTAGTGACATCTTTTAAATATACATGTAGTATTTGAATGTTTTATTGAGATATTTTGTGTTAATGATTTAGTTTCTTTTAACCTATTTATTTGAATAAGTTTCCAGTGTCATGCAAAAATGGTTCTAATGCCATATGTGACAAAATGCAACTATAAAGGTATGCAACATTTTGCAGTTTCATGAGCGGACAGGGTAGCTCCTGACCAGACTGTGTAAATGCGCAGGCTAGGCAGTAGCTCCTATTACCGCATTTGGCATAATACCTATTTTTGCATGACGCAGCTCAAGTAGTTTTAATTCTTTTGAATGTACTGTTAATATTTTTATACACCTTAGTCTCACTAAACGATGTGTTTTAAGAGCACCAACTAGAAGGCGGATTTCAGTTTGCTTTCTAACTAGTTTATATCAACAACATTTCAAAGCACGGATGCCTCAATTTAATATTTTAATTCATGTAAAAGGACAAGAAAACAGCGTGAACTGTCGCTTATTGTACATGAATCAGCTCTGAGATCCCTCTTTAAATGCATGCCAAAAATTATTTTATTGATCTACTCGCACAAAGACGTAATACGAATAACATTAATAACCAACCATTATTAAACCATGGATGGCATATATATATACAATTATGTCTGGAACTAGATGCAACTATAATAACAGAACCTCAAGAGGATATATGTTTACAATGTTATTATTTCTTATGTTATTATTTTTACAGTTACAATTATTTATCTTCCACATACGTCACATTTGTTATGTTAATATTGTGTGAAACACAGTAAAAACTATTATTACTATTATTATTATTTCTTGTGTCGATACATTTCTTTCCAATATAATAAACACATTTAGTATTAAGATACTATGCTACAATATTTCTGCAATAAACCTGTGACAATATAGGAGTAAAATCACATAATGTTATAAGGTTTAACAAACAAGTAAATTGTAAACAGACAATATAAATAATTTGGCATCAGGATAATTACATGATGACTTTGAATATTAACATTATTAAATTATAGAAAAACTTACATTATTAGAACACTTCCTGTACACAGCCAAACTTATTGCGTGGACAACATTATAAACCTAACTCATTTGGTCTTTATTACTAGAATGTTTTTACTATTTTGTGCAACAATCAGCCTACTAGTTCGTTCACTGTAGTAAACAGAGTATGGATAATGCAGACCATTCTCTTCGGAAGCCAGGGTCACCATTCCTCGCTCGCCATCAACCTGGACTAGGTTGTTTGATCCCTCCCCACATACCAGCAGCTGTCCTGCCTCTGACACGTGTACACCTATAGGGTTAAGAAGTGCAGGATCTTCCAAGGATGACAGGACAGTCCCATCCACAGACAGGGTCAGGAGCTTGTGGTTACTACGGTTGGTTACATACAGCCGTGATCCATCGGTACTCACTGCGCATTTGTAGACTAGAAATAATGAAATACACAAAAATGAAGTCGACAGTAGCAAATGTATCAAGTTGATTCTTGTTATGGATCAACAAGACGGAGGCATCATGCACATTATCTTCACCAAAGCATATGGTCAACTTTGAAATTTCGAGAAAATCATGTCGGTAAATATTTCAATACAATTAGAAATTAAAATACAAGTTTATAAACTTTAATATGTTCTGCTTGGTTATTTTCTTTCAAAGCTAATTGCACAAAAACGCTACTTAATTAACTGCTCTTATATAAGACAATGGCGTGCTACATAGAATAATTATAGCATTTTATCATTCGAACGAAAATTAAAATATTTGTACTGAACTCAAAGTGAAGCAACATTATTATTAAAGAAATACACTTAACAGATTTTCGTAACATTCTATTAATAAAGAAAGATTTCGACGTAATAATGTATCTCAGAATACAATGCATCTTGAATATATAAATGTATCTATTTAGAGTATAACATGAAATATCTTTAAAAAAATGAATACGGCGTTGATTGTGGTTGGAGTTTATGAAAGGTAAAGAGTTCAATGAATGAGATCAACGATAGCGAATGTCTTTCTGTGCAGTTCTTAGCTGCATCACACGCAGTACGGGATGTTACGCGGAGTTTTCGCGGCTTATTTTACATTATGACATATTGCTGGTCATAAACCTATAGATACAAAACAGAAAACCAAAAGAAGAATGGAAGTGAAATTAAAACAGATGAGTCAACCGGCCACACGCGAAGTATCCGTACAAATTTTAAATATTTATACGCGCGTTCTTCGAACAAACCTGTTTTAGTGGTTTGTCGGGCATTGCTATTTGATTCGATTATTAACAGTATCGAGAATCATCGCGCTCATGTTTAATACATTAATCAATATGGTGGAATAATTCTTGTAAAATTAATTAAAAATAATATTTATCATGGTATTGTTGAAAACACATTAAAAATCTATTATTGACATACCATAATTATAACGCTGGGTATCTTCATTTAACATCTTTCTGGTCGAAAGAAAATTCCAGTTCAGCTAGTTCACGCTATAGCGTCTTTATTATATAACGATTATTTTACTGGCCGCGAACTCCGGTCAGCACATAAGGTAGTCGTGAAGACGCAGCGATGACCTGTATATAAACTCTGACATTCACACACACACTAACCGCGAACTGACCCTGATACCTCGCGGGTTGAAATGCAATGCACTAAGTGAGGCCTCCCTTCTACTGCTCTTTATACTTTTACATGTTAACATGTTGACAGGAATATGAAAGTTAGTACTAAATATGAGAACATACCCTTTAAGTACAGACGTTCTCGCGCTGACAATCCTCTGAAAATAAAAGGTGCACGCACAAACTGTATTGATGTCGAGATTGAATGTAAAACTGTGCTATCTATTAAGCCTTTTCATTAGAGATTAAATTGTTTCATGCTGAACACGCAGTAAAACAATGTTACAAAGACGCGGACATGTTTCCAATGTTCTGGTCGTATGCTCAAATCAGCCTATGGGATAAATGAAGTGTATTCTCTTGTCAATTTAAAACTCACTTTTTACCAAAACACACTTTTAGCGCACTTAAAAGTGCGTTAATTCTGTGTTTTTTTTGTTAATATATGTGTTTCAGTGTTCAGAAGTGCATTTAAGTGCGCATTTTGTGCGTTTTTTCTTTCCAAATGCGTTATTTAAGTGAAACAGTTTGTTTTTTGTGTGTTTTCTTCATATGTAAGTGCGCTTTTGAGTGTAGGTGTGAGCAGAATGTGTGTTTTTTATCTAAGAAGTGCGTCATTTATCAAAGAAGTGCGTCTTTTATCTAAGAAGTGTGTTTTAAGATTTACGGATGTGGGTTTTTTCTCACAAAAGTGTGTTTTTCTTTTTTGATGTGCGTCTTTTATAAGCATAAGTTGGTCTTTTATTTCATAAGTGCGTTTTTATCATATGATCTGTTTTAAAAGGATTTATCTAAAAAGACACATGTTTAGCACACTTCTTAAAAAGTGCGTCTTTAACAGCCGTTTTGTTGTACAGAAATTGAACAAGAAACAAAATTGTTGCAGGCTCTAACAATTTATTTGCATCAAATGAATAAACATAGACATATACCTCAGTAACCTGTTATAATATAAGGTGAAGTTTGAATTCAAAGCGGTTACAGGTGGTGCATATGAACCTGTTTACTGTTAATATACTTTATAATACAATTTCAATGCATATAACATTGCTTTCGTTTTAATCTCAAACATTTCTAAAAATGTCCACCTAAATCAGGCTGTGGGTAACTAATTAAAAATATTGAAATTGTAAAAAATATTATGTGGGCTGGATAGTATCAATTATATTTCCTCTACATAAATAAAAAATATGTATTTGAACTTTCTTATACTGATATTTATACCCCAATACCATTAATGTCTACCACATTGACTATTAACATACATTTTAAAAGGCAATTAAAATAATATTTATTATATTACTATTATTTGCTAACACCATTCAGCATGTTATATTAAAATATTCACAATTAAATATAATATGCAAGGGTGCTGTGTATTATTCAATAAATATTTTGGTGTTGAAATGACTTCCTTATCAGTGGATATTTCCCAGATTAAGCTGGCTGACACAGTATGGTGCATAATAAGCATAATAACCTTCTAGGGCCTAACAAAGGGGTGTTGATAGACTTTTGATTGGTTCAGGCACCATCTATTTGAAGACAAGCTGGTTACAGCAACTTACTTTGAGTTAAATTTTAGGTATTTTTTATTGAGCAACATAATGACTTATAATTCTAGTGTAAAATGTCTTGAAATACTTTCAGCATGAAGTATTGTGTGATGAAAACAATCAGTATTTACTACAGTGTGTAAATCAACAATAAGTTTGTTGCAAAGGAGATTCAAAGTGGATGGTTAAAGTGATATGGTCTAGTTCAGCAACTGCCTGTATTTTTGGAATACTGAAGAACAGTTGTAACAGGTTTGTATTTTCATTTCTGCATCCCTTTTTTATTTAGTTTATTGAATTAATTATGATCATTATCATATTTATGTATTGTCACTGGAAAATGTAAATGGATGAGTAAATGTAATGCAATTTTTAGGAAAAACAACACCATTTGAATTATTATGGATGTATTTTATGGTAATTGTCATCTTAAATGTTGTTTGTTTATACCTATTAATGTTCATTAATGAACAGTTTTTTCCCCCATATTAAATGAGAACTTTTATATTTTGAATTTGAAGGTTAAACCACAAGGTGAAATTTACATTGATCGGAAGATCCTTTGGAAAGAATGTGCATCATCGCCTGCTAAAAAGGGAGCAAAAGGGAGACTACCTGATGTATTGACTTTAATACCAGGTTTTACCCTGCACGAGCAGGCCAACTTGAGGAGAACAGGAGTGGGAAAACCGTGCCCTGTCCTTGACCAAGAAAAGCTGGATTTGTTGAGAGGTAAAACTATACAGGTTATTGCATTTTAAAGGTGTCACACTTCCGACAGTCCACACAGCCAAATGAGACCACGTATCATGGTACATTTTCAAACAGTATTTTCTACCAAACGTATTTTCGTTTAATTATTTATGAAAAGCGTTAAGTCACATGTGATCAGGGGATTAAAATTGCAAAAATAAACAACCAAAAAACAACAAGCAAACAAACTTGTTTTGATTTAAATTTATAATTTTTATAGCAACGAGATTACCATAACAGCAATATTTAACACTAACATTATAAAATATCTTTCAGGACCTGATCTCAAATGAGATCATGCCCGAGACGCGCCGCGTAAAGGCCATGCCGGTAGTTTTCAGACCTGATCAGCTGGTGAACTGCTCTATGAAGGGTGGTTCAACCACCCCCTAAGAGAGAGATTCGAGAGGGTCTCCCGATTGCCAAACGCTGCGCCATAGTTGGTATGATTTGTTTATTTTAGGGAAAAAGGTGATGTAAATAAATAAGTGTCCTATTGCCTCCATATCCATTTTGAAACAAACATAATGCAATTAATTCAAATTTGACTCTAGCACATAATCAGCCTTGCGATAATTTAATGCTAATGCTATAATTTTAGAGTTACAAAAAATATGTTTGTGTATAAAAAAGTTTTGGAGAATTTAACACAGACAGACAAAAATAACCTCTGAGTATAAAGTTAAATATAAACTTTCGTTTTGAACCATAAAAAAAATCAAGCCACAGTAACTTGCCTCCTTGTTTCAACAACATCTTTTGAAATCCTTCTAATGTAGATGATGTTAAAATGGGATACCTGAACTCATGATATTAATGTAAAAGTTTATTCCACCAAAATCAAGTCATTCAGACCGCGGTTGTGTGATAAAAATATAACCTTGAAACATAATGAGGTATTTGTGAATGCTTAGTTTAGTATCAAACAAAGTTTTAAGATTAAGTGAAAAGTTAACAAATCAGCATATATCATTCAATACTTCATTACAGAGCAGAGATAGATGCAAAGAAAACCGACCGTCGACCTGTGGCATGGGTTGAAAGGAAATGAGCGCCGCGCTCCGTCGCCTCAAAAACCAGATAACCGGATTATATTAATTTCTTTGTGTATAATGATTGTTCAACATGAGTCAACATTTTTCCGGTGTATTATTGTTATTATAAAGTATGCTATTATAAGTATGTTTATTTATAATTTAATAATGTATTTTTTACCAAATTGTCATCATTGAAATTAAATTGATCATGTATGTTAACAAATGGAATAATGTTGGATTATATTAAAGTGTAAAATGTATTTATCTTGTAATTATTTAAAATATACTAGTTAACCTACATTTTATTTTTGCATATCTGCATTTTAAAAATTTGACATCATGCAATGAATCAACTTTATTCAGGCAAAAGATGCACCTTAAACGCACATGTGTGCTTTTAAAAGTGCCTTTTTGGACTGCCATTCATGTGCGTAAAATGTGCGTTTTTATGTGGGTTAAAACTGCGCTATAAGTGAGTTGAATGTGTGCTTTTTAACTCACTTGAGTGCAGTAAAAACTCGCCAAAAAGCGCACATTTTACCAACATGTGTGTGGGAAATTTTATTTGAATTTTATTGGACAGTTACCAAGGTCAGGTAAGGTGAAAAGCTGGCGTATACAGCTATGCCGAAAAATAATGCTTATCGTGTGTAATGGTTTGCTCGATATTGAGCGCGAAACCACGTGCACTGCGTTATTCGTGTTTAAATAAGTTGCCATGCATTCTACGTAATATATGTTAATTACAAAACACAACAATATATACGTCGAGAAATAAGCACAGAAAAACCCAGTGAGCATCAAATGTTGTGCGAACGTTGCTGCAACGTAATATTTAGGTCGCAACGTCGGCAACCGAACGTTGCCGCAAAGTTGCATACAAAACATTACCCGGACGTTTCATCAAACGTTGCAGTTTGGTTGTCACAATGGTGTATATGAAAGTTTTCCCGACGTTTTTTCCAACGTTGCTGCAACGTTTTTTTCCAACGTTGCTGCAACGTTGTATTTAGGTTGCATTCAAACGTTGCAGTTTCCCAGTGGGCATCCAACATTGCTGCACCGTTGTATTTAGGTTGCATTCGAACGTTGCAGTTTGGTTGTACCAATGGTCTATATGAAAGTTTTCCCGACGTTTTTTTTTCCAACGTTGCTTCAACGTTTTTTTCCAACGTTGCTGCAACGTTGTATTTAGGTTGCATTCAAACGTAGTATTTCTTTTTTCAAATAATATAATAATAATAAAAACTATTTACTGCCAACCGCTCTTTCGAGTATTATCGGCAGATATGCACACTGTCGAGTCCGTTTCCTAGAAAGAACCAGTACTTGGTGTCTTCAGAGGGGATAATGAAACGCTCCCCGAGTAGGAATCGTACTTTATAATAATACAGTTCATGCATATGATTTCTTGTACATTTTAGAAATTATTTTTTTTTAATTTTACAAATCAGTTGCTTAAACTTTACGATGCTAAATATAAACTTTAAATCAAAATCGCCGGATAAAATATATTGCTTAAGTTGTGTTATGCATTAAAATGGTAGAATCTAGTTTCAAAGTTTCAACCCAAAATTAATAGTCAACATTTTTGTCATCAGTCGCCGTGGTGTAGTGGATGAGGTATCTGCCTAGTGATCGGGAGTTGGTGGGTTCGACTCGGGGAGCGTTTCAGGTAACTTTCTCTAGACATCAAATAATAGTTGTTTGTATGAAACGAACCCGATAATGTTCCATAACTGCCGAAAATAATCGAAAGAACGGTTGACAGTAAATAGTTTTAAATTTTTATAATATAAAAAAAATAATAGAATTTAAAAATACTGCGTTTTAATGCGACCTAAATACAACGTTGCAGCAACGTTTGGAAAAAACGTTTCAGCAACGTTTGGAAGAAACGTTGGAAAAACTTTCATTTGGACGCTTCGTACAACCAAACTGCAACGTTCGAATGCAACCTAAATACAACGTTGCAACAACGTTGGATGCCCACTGGGAATTAGGTCGTGATGACGACGTACGTATTCTGATAAGATCAACATTGTCATCAACACATTAGCATTTACACATATGTGTTCTTAATTATTTTAGGGGGCACTTTAGAAAGTGTATGAATATTAGCAGTAGTAGTTAAATCTTTCAGAATGAAGTGTGTATGAACTATCGCTATACGGATGCATATGATTAAGATTGGCATGTTGGTGTAGTAAAAGTCTAATTGAAGTAGGCCTGAGTTCAAGTAGTACTCGATTCGTTATCGAAGAAATATAGATAAAGAGGCATTGCTAACATTATTTCACTATAATTTCCATAAAATATCAATGCTGTTAGATATATACCTACCGGAACAGTTATGTGTCCTTTTAATACGAGGTAAATACCTTTAATATGCACATTGAAATAACAATTGATGTTGGTCGTTTTTATGGTGATAGAATGTGGAAACTCAACAAGCAATATTTCATTAACAGAGCACCTATAGGAATGGCGATCAAACAAACCACTGAAAATTGTTCTGTGAAAATTTAAAATTGTGGTCTTAGACTAAGCAACCACTGTTACGATTTCTATCGCTTCGCTGGAAACCAGTCACATCTCTTTGCGGTGGGTTTTTGTTTGAGTAGCAAATATTTGTCATCATACTTGTCAATATAAGTATGAGAAAACGTGGTTGATAGTTATAAGACTTGTTTGCCGATTTCAAAAAATGTACGGCGAGCGAAAAAATGCAGGGCAAGTAAATTGTCAGGCCTGCATGTTTTGTGAGTGAGTGGCTCTTAACATTTTAAAATATAAATATAGAAAGAATACGGGCGATTCAAAATTTATTTAGGACGCCGGAAGAAATGCACCGAGTTAAAATAATATGTTTCCTCTAGGTAGATCTACATGTAAGATATGCGGTGAAGGGTTTTAAGCTCTTGATCAATATAAATTTTATAATTGTTAGCCAAATCAGACATCATTTATTTATTTTATCTATCCGATGTTTCAATTAAGAACGCTTACCTGTTAATGAATCTGAAGTATCTTCGTAGATCTTCTTCAATGTCCTGCCATCCAGTGTATACTGATGCAAGGCAGTACCTGATGTCACATAGAGACTGCCTTTGCAAAGTGCGATTCCATAACAGTCATGTTTAAACTGAAGTTTCCTTATAACATATAGTTATTAAAAAGGGTGTCATTCAGTCTGCACACGACAAACAAGATAAGGCTATGATTAATATGGTGATGTAAAAGAACATCATGATCAGCACCATTCTCCTCATTCTCCTCCTCCACCTCCTAAGCATCATCATCATCATTTGTCAATAACAACAACAGCAACAAAAATCGTCATCATCATCACCCTTCGTCCTTGACTTCGAAAAAAACTCAATTTTAATTCTATTTAGAAATGACTTTTAATGATGTTTTTAAACACTGAAATAGATTGCGCAATAGTCTTGGTATGCTGTGCACGTCGCCGCTACATCCATAGGAAATCACTGCAATAAAACGTGCCCTTTCACGTTTTCGGCCTGTCATTGAGAACACTATATTTAGAATATTTAATCAACATTTCTGTTAAAATATCACAGTTTAATTGAGTTAACATGTTATATCTCGATAGTAATTTGTAATTGGTTGCTTTCTTGTGTGTACAATACAAAAAATATATACGTCGTCAGTCAACCATGAAATAATTTCAAACTCTGATATTTGTGTGATGTTTTGGGTGAACTTTGCCTAAATTTGCACTTTTCATATCATACAGTTTAAATGGGGAATCATTCTTAATATATTCCGAATTATTTTTACAAGACAAGTACATAATTAAATTAGAGAATAGTTCTAACATCACGGTATCCCTATGCATAGAGTGAGGCGTGTCATTGAATAGTTGACATACCATTACCATCTAAATATAAAACAATAGAGCTTACAAAACTAGTTTTCTACACAAACCGACGTCATTTCACGAAATTTACAAGGGCATTAAAATCTAACAGACTTTATAAATTATACAACGATATTTGTTTCCTATCCAAGAACACAATGGCACATAAATGCCTTTGGATAACCACATATGTCTTGTAATTACTATCACCTCAACTATTTAGCGTTCGCGAAACGATGCATAATTCTACTGATTGATTGCGATTTTTCTGAATATTAATTTGATAAATTATTATAAAACTTGAAGACCTAAAAGTGCTTATGAGTGGTATAAGGTTTATTGTCTAGGTCTGAGAATTATTTCACTAACGCAATGTATGATGAACAGTATCTGCTTACGTAAAACATAAAAAGTTTGATTTCTGATATCTTTTAAGTTTGCCCGAGTAAAGAAATAGTTCATCTGACCGCTGTTGAAAATGGCAATATATGCAAATAAACAAACAAATAACCACTATATGAAGTTTCATAACGATCAGGCTTGTGCTTTATGGTAAGCTCTTTAAACTAAAGCGAAATATTTTGAAAAATGATATAAAACCTTCATTCATTTATATATGTATATATCATTTTTAAAATACCGCCGGTCATTAGCCCCACAACGGAAGCATCATTCACTTGTTTATTTACAAATCTCCAAAAAGAGGTGGCACCAGTGATTAACGACCGTGTTAAGTGTTACCAGTGCAGACGTGGGCCTCCACTAAATGAGTTGTTTTGTCCAGATCAAAAGATTTAAAGTTTTTATCCATTGTGGATTCGCTTTCTCAATATGCTCGTTTAGTTGTGTGTTCTCACTGTTATATATTTCGCCTTTCCTCTTCTCGAAAAAACTAAGCCGACAAAATGTGCAACTTGATTTCCTTGTAAAAAAATCCCAAAAATTTTCAACAAGCTCGATATGTTGTTCTAAAATTGCGTACTTCAGCGGGTATGCCACTAATTTTCGGGGCCGACAGACCATAAACACGGACGCCATACAGTCAAGGGTTAAACCTACCCGATTTATAGCAGAAAGCTTGCAAATATTAAAAGCTTGAAATAAAGTTTGTTCTACTGCAGAATTCTAAAAAAATGAAACTGGAAAAGCAGATACAATAGACACACATGCACACTAACAGGTGCGTGCACTGTTACTGCCACATGACCCTGTATAATTTTTATGCATACGTTTAAGGGAGCTGACTGGTTTAAAGTGAGGTAAGTTGGCACTGACTTCCAAAATGACGTCATTTTGTGATTTTCGCCAAGGAGTAGCGTGTATTTTCACTCGGTAAGCCACTTTATATTTATACTTCTTTTTAATGTATACGCCCTTTCGACTCTACGGTATTTGTGATTCCCTTGGTTTTTTGTTTCAAGATCGTAAACGTCGGAATTAAAAAGATAATGATGGAAAATCTTCCAAAATTTTGTTGTTTCATTACTCGACCTTCGCGTTATTTGATATACTAATATCATTTTCTCTTATAGCACATAGAACTTGCGCATGTATATGATAAAACATAACAAATTCACGATCCGTTTATTACCGACGCGGTTTTATCTCTAAAAAATAATTTATTGCCGAAACATTCGTTAAACCCCCTTTCTGGAACTGACTTTCGTTTAAGCACTTGTTGGGACCCGACTTTCAAATGACAAACAGTTCTTTCATGTGTTACAGGGCTGGACACGAAATACCTTGTTATATCTATCCAATTCCCCGTAAAAGATCGATTTTTGCAAACCAGGTTTGTTTCAATGCTGGAATAAAATGCATCAAAATTAATCATTTATAAATCTGCTTCACTACACTCCGCCAATGACGGTCCCAGGCCCGCGCTGAAAAAAGAGGAGGGTTGTGCGTAAGGCTAGCCACCATAACCTGTTGAAACCTTATTGTTAAAGAAACGCTAAACAGAAGAACAACAGACATCACGGGCCTGGGATAATGTGCACCTCCAGCTTGAGAACGTATGACGCTAGGCGGTAAAAGCAAAAGTCAACTAGCAGCCGTCAGGCCGAAAACCATCGTCTCTGCAAGGACCACAACCACTACTGGTACATGGCATGTCCGAACCATTTACGAGACCGGGAAGACAGCACAAGTACAGCATCACCATCCCAGGAATCAGTGAGTGAAGATGGACTTGCTCTGTGCAGAAGCGATTGACTTCCTGTGAGTTACTGTTGCTTTCGGGGCATGAGCAAGAGGATGCAGCAGCACGCACACAGAGAGTAGCCCTTATGCTTTCCAAGTCGGCAAATAGAGCGTGGAAGGCGCACGGACCACGGATCATGATGGTCTTTTTCCTTACAAAGAAGAAAATGATCAACGTGGACATAAAACAGTGCTAGGCCCCGACGAACGATGGTGCAAAATGACTAGAATGACAACTTTTACCACAGACGGTCAACCATCATTCACGACAAACCAAAGACAAACATCATCAGTCTAATGGGTGCTTAAAACTCCAAGATCGGCAGTGACAAACGAGAATATGTGGAGATAATGGTGACGCAAGGGTTATGAGAGATGAAAGACAACGGTGAGAGATTCGCCGACCTGTGTCCACAAGTAATCTGGTCATTGGAGGAAGTGTTTTTCATCACGGACGGATACAAAAGGTTACTTGGGTGTTACCAGACCTGTCAACGGAGAGCAAGATCGACCACCTGTGCATCGCGAGGAAATTTGTAACGCTCTCTTCAGGATGTACGTGTCAAGCAAGGAGCAGACGTGGCTTCGGACCATCATCTCTTTTTCGTCCAATTAATACTGAAAAAAGAGTTGGACAGGGTGCCCAGCAAAAGCAAGCATACAAGTTCCGCTGCGCTAGAAGACACCTGGAAGCAAGAAGAGTTCATGGTCACTCTCTTCCACAAGTTCCAGGTCCTAGAGGAGCTGCTTGAAGAAGAAACGATAAGGCAGAAGTGGCAGAAAGTGAAAATAGCAGTGCGACACGAAAAACACAAAGCTTCAGTTTACGCATGCCCCCCCCCCCCCCCCCCCCCTGAAAACAAAACATCTCATCAAGTGGAGGCAATGGTACGGTTTTGCAATGGTCCTACGTAAGGTTAATTTTTGTTAACGTAAACCCCTATCAAAGTTTGAAGCACTTGAAGACCGGATTCGAGTTACAATCTATCGAAAACACTTTACAGGATGCAATATAAATCACACGATACCTAATTGATTAACGTGATAATTAACGAAACGAATGTAACTATCGTATTACAGTACTATTTTATTTGGGGTGAAATAAACATACTATGACAAGGCCAAGACAATATGTTTGCTATTTGAATCCATAACATTTTACATTGAAACGTTGTTTTCAAATCTTGTAAGTTATTTATAGGTAAAACACTTCTAGTCTGACAACGAGTTATCAAGTTATCTACGGTAACTTATCCGCCGTATTGATTTGTTTTTGCCTATTTCTGCGTGTTTGTCAGGCTAATGTACGAGTGCCATAAAAAAAATTGCACCAAACATCTATAAATAATTATTTGAAGACCTTTGCTTGCACTTAAACGTATAATGTATTTTTTTATTATGTACAATATTTAATAACATCCGGCGTAATAATGCTTATTTTGATCCATTAAAACAAAACTGTATCTCTCATTTGAAATCATTTTTGTTTTTGATACCATTTGCTTACGATCTAAAATAAAACCCCGTCAAAGTACTTGTGATCGTGAAGGTGACACAGTACACAACACAGTTCATTGTGGCCTTCGCAGAACAGCTCAATACGGTGATTAGGGTGTTGTTGGCAATTCTGCAAAAGATCCATTGCTGTCTTAACAATGGGCCACTTATACAGCTCCTTTCTTCCGAATGTTTGGTGTTTCTTAAACAGTTGCTTGTGATTATCGATACATTTATCACAGAATCCTTTTGAACATTGCTGACAGAACAACAAGGCCTCCTTGCTGACATTTTCCTTCTCGCAAACATTACAACAATTTATTTGCCATTTGTATCTTTATAGTTTATGAAGCTTTAAATATATTCAATGCCTGAACAGTACATATCCCGCTTTCAAAATATACGGAGATAAATAAGTCAAGCTCGATAGCTATGGGCTGATAACGTGTCACGTGATGGATTGTCATATAGCATTCATATACCATTGAGTCATTTCTTATGCAAACAAAGCGCGGGAGAAAGATCTGCTTATTCACTTCGTAACTCTAACAACATTCGCAGTATCCAATGCAAATCACAACTTTTTACTCGATCTTTCCTACCATCAACTATAAACTTATGGAACAATTTACCGGAATCGGTGAGAACGGCTCCTTCTCTCTCTGCTTTCAAAGCAAATCTTAGTAAAGATAAGAAAATAATTCCCCAGCATTTCTACGATGGGGAGCGGACATCTAATATTCTACATGCGCGTTTACGAATGCATTGTAGCAGTTTAAATGAACATTTGTACTCAAAAAACATTGTACAAAGTCCATATTGTCAATGCGGTGCGATTGAAGACACATATCACTTTTTCTTCAATTGCCCCATTTATGCAGAAAAAAGAGTTATCCTTTTTAACCAATCTGTCTAGATTCTTACCCATAACTTTGCAACTTCTTCTTTTCGGTGTTAAAGACGGCTCATATGAAGTAAATTCATTAATATTCAAACATGTTCAGTCTTACATCCGAGATAGACATAGATTCTAACCCATTTCTATCTCAGGAACAAACCATATTCTGCTAACGATGCCCCGTTCCCGCAACTGCTTCCTTTCTTACCGCAACTTCTCTAATTCTGAAACTTTACTCTTCCACTGCTATCCCTTTCCTTCTCCACTTATTAGCTCTTATGCTATCTACATTACTCTGTTATAATTTCTGTATTATAGTTTATATTAATTTTACATTTCTAACCAGTATGCAATAATCTATCACTGTAATATATTGTTCGTAATTTTGACATGTCTTTAAATAGTTGTTATACGTTTGGTTGTTTACACCATTACAGCAGCGCTTCTAACTGACAGAAGAGAGACATAGTATAAGCCTCGAGCTTCCTTCTCAATTCTGTCCAATTGTATTCTACAGCCTTTATGTAAAGCAATACTGCAAGTCTACCTGCCTAGCATATTGCTCAAATATAATATGTATGTTTGTATTGTATTGCTTATATGTACTTTCATTGAACTAAATAAATAGTGTTTAAACCAAAGCGCTGAAGGTACTGCAGTTGTTCGCTGTTGCATAAGTTTAGACGTAACTCACTTTTCAAAATTAAGTTATCGATTTTTTAATCGCAAGTTTGAAATAAAAACAAAACATTCGAACTTTTTGAGATTTAGGCTATGCGCACATGTCGAGATATGTGTATTGTTTAGCATCCTATGCATGTTATAGAGATAACTTAGACAAAATAACAACAGGTTCCTTTTTAGACTAAGCAAATATGATGAAAATTGTATTATGAGAAATTGTATTATAAATTCCAACAGTTACTAGTTTCATGTGACAAATCAATCATTTATAAAATCTTTTTTATCGGGAAAGCTTTTGTTATAAGAAATGCGATTCTTAATAATAGTAATCAATAAACTTCAGTAGCGCCATATTAGAAACTACGTGTTCATACTATCGATTGTATTTATATTCATTTGTATTATTAAATGACTACTATTTCTCATGTAATGTTATGTTGCTGTTCCTAATTATCTGACAGATAATAATGTGTGTTTTGAAGCATGAAGATGATCTTTTTGTGTATAAGTTTGAACAAAATGTCGGTCTGTCTATCAAATTTACAGTTTGTATATATAATTGCATACTTTCAATTATATTTTGCGATGGGTGTGAATGATTATATTGATTTTTTTACGATGCTGTAATAAAAATGTCTACTGCTTTTGCAGCTGAAGTTTATACGCTTCTACGATAAACAAAACAAGACACGCTATTGATTGGGTGTGAAATGTGCTTGTAAAACGTGAGAGTTTCTCATTACTGCGAGGACTGCGTATCGGTGGGTACGACGTATCGATATAATCCAAAACATGCCGAATAGCTGCCCCAAAACTTCTTAGTTCCGGTGCCGAATGTTTACAAGTGTTTTCACACTTTATTATAAACAAAAAATAACCGTTAAATGGCCTGTCTACGGGTAAGTTTGTTCTCGATTATAACAAAATACGATCTCAGTGTCAGAATCGTGCACAATTGCATAAGTTTTGTTAAGGATTGATAAAGAATTTCACGTTTTTCGATTGCTATTTTACCGAATAGAAACATGCCATAGTAAAATGACGTCACAAGGTGATGCGCGTGTTAGACGGTGCTGAAATTTTACATTAATGGGCATGCTACTACGATTCCTATTACTCGCTCAAACGTCATACCATTCAATTGAAATAAAATGTTTGTCTTTGCTGGGGTACATATTGTATTTGCCCTGTCTGTTTGTTTGTTGGTTTGTTTGCGTCAAACTTTAACATTGGCCATAACTTCTGCAATGTTTAAGATAGCAACTTGATATATGTGAAGTATTTAAGTGCCGGTTTCTAAACAATAATATTAAAAGTAAGCTATATATGTTGAATACGATGACCGGTTAAAAAAATAAGCACATAGAATACTGAATTGAATATTTTACGGCCAAAAATCCACATTTTAACACACAAAAACTATTTTATAACCCAAATTCCCTATAGCATTTGAATAACATTTTGTAATCCATGGCATTATAAAACAAAAGCTATACTTATTAAAAAGACGAATAATTGGAAGGTTAAGGACATAAAAAATAATGACTTAATTGCATATTTTAAGGCCAAAAAAATTTGACGAGAAAATCACTTTGTTTCTATGCCAAAATATGCAAGAAACATTGCATTTAGCATTTCAGTGTCTGTTTTTAAACACTTACTTTAAAAGTAAACTATATTTGTTGAATATGATGCACAATACGAAAATTAAGCACATACGAATATTCACTTGCATATTTTGCATCTGCAAATCCACATTTCAACAAGAAAATCACCAAAATCTAACCAAAGGTATGCAAGACAAATTGTTTTCTGCATTTTAGTGACAGGTTGTAAACAATGACTCCATTAGTAAGATATATATTTTTTTAAATAAGATGCACAATAAGAAACATTTTGAACATAAGCATTTCGACTTGCATATTTAACAGCAAAACGCCATATTTTAATAACAAAACATACAACTCTTTCACCAAAGAAAAAATGTAGAAAAAGCACAGTATTGATGCTGTTCATGTCTGGACTGCCTATTTCTTTAAAGCAACGTCATATTTTTTTGATAAAGATGATAAGTATGAACATGTAGTGCATAATAAGCTTGACTTGCATTCTTACGGCCTTATTGCCAGACATATGGAACATTTTCTACCCCACGGTATGCAACCAACTTTGTTTTAAGCTTTTTCAGGCCTAATTGTGACACACATTTTCCTCCAATATAGACATGAATATGCTGGAACTGTTTCCTGCATTGCTGGCAGATTCCAGAATGCAAAGTCAGATGCTGGAAGTACCGAGGCGGTACTTCGTTTAAACTATTATAAGTACAATATTATTGTGAACAATACTTAATCACTAATTAACATATGCTGCAATATAAAACTGTTTTTTTCATAGATAACAAAAACTTCAAAATGACTACACAAAACCTTTTTCAGTTATAGAGACTTTTAAAGGTTTGAGGTGTCTAATGCTCTCCAGCATTACGCCACACAATCTGTAAAATAGTGTTGCATAGGTGGGACGTTAACGGACTTAAAAATGATTCAATTGACATGTTATGCTAAATTATTGTAAAAATTCCTATATGGAGACACACATTACAGATAGATAGATAGATAGATAGATAATCTTTTATTATAGTGACATGTGTTTACGTACAGGTGATTAACAGACATATATACAATGCATACAAGAACACCCGGCCTAATAGGCCTATAAGTCACCTTAACAACAGTGTAAAATATAACGTGATCATTATTATACAAATAGACAATGAAATATTTGAGCAACATACTTAGTTCAATGAATAAGTTAGCATCTTCTATATAATATATGTATAAGAACATAGCAAGAGTTCAATGATAATATGATATGTACAATTTTATCATAAGTAAGAAGACATATGCCTGAAAAATGTGTAATTCGTAGTTGATACTTAGAAGCCCATTTACATAATTATATTATTTTAAAGTTTTAACTGACACAACATCATACAACAGATATTGTTACTTATATAAAATACTGCTTCTGATATAAAAAGCATTTACAACAAATTTCGCACACTTTCTTGGATGACATTTAACCAAGAGAACTAATTTATCTTTATTTGATTGACAGGTAGCATATTCTTCAGAGTTCAAAATGTTCCCAAATATAACTGATCTTGTGTTTTCATAAAGAGCACATTCAACAAGAAAATGAGTTTCATCTTCGACCAGTCCACTGTGACACAGCTTACACCGTCTTTGCTCGGGGGCTTCACCCACATACCTTCCGGTTTCGACCCTAAGTGGTAGAATTCCGGTTCTGAATTGCGCAAATAAGGCGCGTTCATTTCTTTTTAAGTTCAGTGTCAGATATTCTTCACAAACAAATTCAGTTTTGAAGGTTCTATATGTTCTTAACTTTGAAACACGTTCATAGTCTCTAGACCAAATTATTGAATAAAACTGAGTCATGCTTTCTTTAGCTAAATCCATTGGAATGGGGCGTTTACGGTTATAATAATCCGTAAGGTTAAGACTAGACATGACCGTTTTAAATTCACTACACCAGTTATTGTTATTTGATGAACTGTAATCCCTTTCAAATGCTCGTTTGGTTAATCTATATTCGTCAAGTTTTACAAGTCTATTCCAAAACCTAATCATTGCAAGCCATCTACGGTAAATGCTCGGTAACCACCCAATTTCACCTAGTAACGCTAATATAGGCGTAAATCTATGTACACCTAAAAAGTACCGTATTGCCCGGTGGTGAACATTTTCTGCTGATTGAAAGTGTTTAAATCCCCAAATGGATGCACAGTAATCCGATATAGGTATCACACACGAATTGTATAGTTTTTCATAGGTTTTAAAGCCAGCTTGTTTCATATTATGGATTTTATTTATAATAGACCCGAGAGCTCTCCCGGCACTTTTTGCGAGCATTTCACAATGAAAACTATAATCACGCTTTTCGTGCATAACTACACCCAGATACTTATATTTGTCTACAATTTCCAGCACATTTAATCCAATTTTGAATTCAGTATCTGTTCGTTGTGAGCGCCCCTTTCTAAAATGCACGACTTTAGATTTTTCTGTATTGATGAGTACCCTCCATCGTTTACACCAGTCATGCATTTGGTTAAGCATAATCTGAAGATCGGCCTCCGAGTTGGCGATAAGGACTATATCATCGGCGTATAGTAACATCGATGCAGAGCTTTCATCGATCTTGACCCCAAGGTCAAGGTTGTTTATTTCCGCTACTAGGTCATTCACGAAGACAGAGAAGAGCGTCGGCGATAAGTTGTCTCCCTGTTTCACGCCCTTGTCACACTGGAACCACTCTGTTAAACGACCATTAACCCGCACGCACGATACTGTTTGGCTATATATACTTTTTATAGAGTTATAGAGTTTTCCGTCAACTCCGTTTAGCAAAAGTTTGTACAAAAGCATCTCACGGTCGATAAAATCAAAACATTTGCGTAGATCTATAAATGCAGCGAATACAGAGTTATTGTCCCTTACAATACTGTCTAATGTGAAAACGTGATCCTCGCATGAGCGGCCGCTTCTGAATCCGTTTTGCTCTTCGGCAAGAATGTCGTTATCGTCTAGATAATGTGTGAGCCTCTTGTTAATAAGTGAACTGTATAGTTTACTGACACAGGACAATAAGCTTACACCTCTATAGTTCATTGGTAGACGAGCGTCAGTGGTCGAGTCTTTTAAGATTGGACATATTATAGATTTCCGCCAAATAGTTGGTATAATGTTGGTATCCATGACCAATTGGAATAGTTGCTGTAGCACAACAATAATTTCAGGGAATTTCAGAACATCGTAGGATATCTTATCGATTCCGCAAGCTGACCTTGACTTTGCCGCCATTACGATGTTTGTTATTTCTTCTAGTGTTATGTTACAGTTTAACTGTTCATTTTGCATATATAGCGGATCTGCCAGATTTAGCTCCAGCAACTGTTTATGAGCTTTGTTACGATCGAAAAATTCTTCGTCAAATTCACTATTATCGGTGGTTTGGTATAAGTTCTCAAAATCCGACCTCCATCGCTCGAACACCACATTACAACGAACATTACAAATAGCATAATTTCAGCTATGACATATACAAATGTCAATGTAAACAATATATTCCTACGTCAGAGATGAAGAATGCAAATTGCGGTCAGATTCAAAATCTTACGCGCCAGCCTAAGATGCTGGAACAATAAATTTCTCATATTCAACAATAGATTACTTCATTAAATAGAAGCTGGATCAACATGAATTACATCAAAGATATGGATAACTAGAGGAAAGCTATGCTTAATATACTGTAAGCTCTCTTCAATTATGACAAAAGCTCTTGTATTATAATTCGAACAGTACTAAGTTCGGACAGAGTCCAACAAGGCTATTAAAATATGGTGTCCGCCTAGCGAACTGGAGGTCACGGGTTCGATCCCCACAGTGAGAGCGTTCTTTAGAATTCCCCCATAGACACCAAGAACTGGTTCAAGTCCCAGGATACGGACTCGAACGCTCTTCAAATAAGCATAAGGCTTTCTGTGCAATCAAGCTAAAATAAATAGGTTTAAACTAATCGATTGATTTTACTATTAGTTTTATTGCCAGTTTAATAAACATGACATGCATGCCTAAACTTATAAACCAACTTCTCACAGATCGCAAGTTAAATGTTTGAGAATGAAACAAACCAATTATCAAACATTAATAACGATTCGTAACAAATAAAGAACTGGTCATTGCTTTATTTCTTTGTTATTGACATGTTTTTGCCTCCTGTCATCATCGATGAATGTTGTTTGTAATAAAGATTAAAATCAAAACGTTTGACCATTATTAATAATATTTACTTTATACTTGCGGAAGTAGTAAAATGCATGTCATTATCCTAGCATAACATGAAATGTACTACATTCTCCGACCATATTACTGAAATATTGTGGTTATGGTAAAACTTGTGATGAGAAGCGTTCACTTAATAAGACCCTTTTTGCGAGGAATTATTTGATCTGACACAATGAACTGGTCAGATTGTATATGTATATTTAAGTTAGCCTGTTTATGCTTACATTAAAAAGCATTAAATTATGCTTATTTCTTCACTTTGTTTACTAGTATATGTAGTCCTTTAAAAGCTATAGTCATGTATTTCTCTTGTACTTCACAAGTACGAACGCGTTGCAACTGAGAAATTGAAGAAAAAAACACAGTAATCATGAAAAATAGTGTTAAGATTTGGTGCTTCTTGAAAATTTATTAACACAAAATGCAACGACTTATTTAGGCAACACATTACGTTTATAATCTTAGTATTTTGACACAACGTTTGTAAGATAAGCTTGTCTAAATAACGAAACAATGAAATAACCTTAATAAAACCATAAAATCATATTAACAAAAACAGTAACTTCAATCACGACCACAAACACGCCCTATGCAATTTTATCGTGCATGAAAGCTTATATTTTTAGCTTCCATATTTTAAGATTTATTGCGCTGTGTTAATTTATTACATTTAAATTTTGTCCTGGGCACACAAGTTATCAATTTTTAAATTCGTACAAAGAAAGATTTGAATGAAAGGTAGTGCAAAGTACAGGAAACCTTACACATGCATTGATAATTGCACATGATTTTTCCTTGTGAATTGTGTAGCTGAAATTTCTTCATTGTTAAACCTTATAAATTATATAACATGAGGTATCAAGATACAAATTCAAAGGGTAGAAGCTTGCAGTCGGGAAACCAGTTCTTAAAATTGAACTCTGAATACCTTCTAATAACAGGCATGCTGGGGATTTATCAGACACAACATTGACATTTCTTGTTTCAAAAAGCTTCCGTGACTCCCTAGTTGCCATCAACAGTGGAACAAGAAGGATAGCACATAGGGTTTGTCATGTCTGAGATATGGCTGGCGTTAGACAACACACAGGGGTTCTTATTAACGGTGAAGAGGGCTGACATTGTCAGGTGAGAAACGTAAAGTACATATTTACAAATATTGAAGCTCAACTAGTCAACAAATAATTGCGCTTTCCTTTTTCCCATATGCCTTTAAATTGTGTTTTTCTTCTGTCGTGTTATTTAACAGTAACAAAGTTTTTCAACGGAAACTAGAAACATATACATATACTTGTAAAACACTGCAGTCTCAGATAAAATATTTTCAATGCTTTTTATGTATATCATTGAGATATATTTTTGTCTTACCAGGATTATGACAACTAAGTCCATCTCTGTTGTGAATTTTAAACACTTATGATTTTTTCTATGACCAAGTCATATTTGACACATTAAATGGCCGAGTGTATTCTAATTGTAATCTCGTTTCTACTGAATACTGATAATATATACACACCAATAACAACTATACACATCTACATTTATTACAATTTTAACATCCATCATATATACTCGTACAACATCACACAATGACAAGTATATTCATATCATAACATATAATCATACAGTACACACTAGGAAAATACACACATACAAAAAACAATCAACAGAGTAAAAAATAATTCTTACATATTCAAAAATACAATATATATTGACATTCTCTCTACCTTTTTTTGAAATCAACATATGGTGTTTCAAGTCCAAATGTGTACATACTATATGTTGGTTAGTGTTTCATTTTGAAGAAAATAGTTCAATGTTTTATCTAGATATCATGTCCAACTAATGTTCACACAATTCAAACTATTCCATCAAAAGTGGCACAGAAAGCTAGCTATGAAACCTCTGGGATTAGGCATGTCGGAGATTTGTCGGGTATTGTTAAGGTCTGTCTATGTAAGACAACTACACAGAATTAATACCAAATCTGAAGAGGATGATGTCATCAGGTGAGAAACTTAAAACACATTCTGATAAATAACGCGCTATTCAACATTTGTTTTTCGCTTTTCTACTTGCCTTACAACTTAGTTAATTTTTTCGACAAAGTCTTGTTATTTACCAGTAAATTAGTGTTTACTGGAAACTAAAAAGAGATACTATTACGAATGTGCAGCCCAAGATCTAATATAACATTCTCAATAATAGGTACGTTTTAGCTTGCTATATATTTGTTGGCAATCCCTGTATTATGACAAAGAAGTATACATCCCTGTTTTGTATTTTGAACACGTTGTATGTATATCTATGAATGTGTAGAACTTGAATTTTCCTTTATATTGTCAATGTAAACTCTTGCTGATTTTCTTACAAGACTGATCGCATACACAAACTAATAACAACTTTACACACATACGTTTAATAATTAAATTTTCATACACATATACTCCTACAAAATCACACTATGATACGTATATTAATATTGTTAAATATAATTATACACAACACACTAGTTAAATATACTCACATACAAAAACAATCAACAGAGTAGAAAATCATTATAACGTATTCAATAAAAACAAAAATATTAAGGTATTTTCTCTACCTTGTGTTTTTTTTTTACATCAAGAGATAGTGTTTTCGAATTCAAATTTTGACAAACTATGTTAGTTATTGTTTTCCTTTGAAGATAATAGTTAAGTAGTTTTATACAGCATGCATTAATAGTTTGTTTACTTTAAACATATGTATTTTAGATTTTATTTCATTGAAAGCTTAAGACTATCTTTAGAATGTTAATTGGTTTGGATTAAATCTTACAAATGCTTCCTGCTTGATGATTGATTGTATGAACTAGCCGGTGACGTGAAATACCCTATTTCCACTTCATAACCCGACCTTCATATTATATACAAGATAGTGTTCAATTCGTTCATTACGAAATATTAAAAAATGTTTTTATTTAATTAAGTGAATGCGAATCTTTTAATAAATAGCGTAATTCGGTATCTGTTCCTGTTTAATTATTTAATGCACTCATTTTGGATATGTTATTCCCAAGTTATTTTCATTGTAACATGTTAAGATCAATGTTCTGGTACAATTCAGCAATTTTAGTCCTTAAATGTAAAACATTTAGAGATTTTACAAAACTTGTTACATTGAGTGATCCTTATTTTCAAGATTGTTACTTCGTAATTAGTCATGCAATTTTAAAATAATTTAACAACAATTGACCATAAGTGTAGAAGATGTGTAACAGTTTGGGCAGTCACACAAAAGGCCGAAAAACATGTGCATGTGTTCAGCTTCTTAATTTATTACAAGAATATATATATATATATATATATATATATATATATATATATATATATATATATATATATATATATATATATACAGAAAAAAGGGTTTCATGAAGCGATATCGATTTGAAATGTTTCTTCTAAGCGATACCGTGTATTCATTTCGAGGTTCAACTACAGTTTTTAATTCCATTCTCAGAATTATGAATAAGAAATATCTTTTCAGAGTTTCAGTTTGTATGCCCCCGGTAGGTTGTCATATAGCAGGCGAATTGTCCGTCCGTCAATCCGGCATTTCGGCAATCGTTTTTTTTCGGAATTCGTTCCTTAACAATTTGAGATATTTACCCGAGTGTTGGTATGTGAGTCTACCTGCATGTGTTACCTCTTTTGAATAATATTTTTCCAAATTGCTTTCATATATTTTCCTAATTTCGGTATATGAGTCTACCTACAAGGGTAACAGATTAAGTTCGAGTTTCTTTCCAGTCCAATGATTTTTTGAAAAGTTATGTGCCTTGGACTTAACAATTTTCTATAAATTAAAATTTTCTGTTAAACGTTTTCAGATATTTGCAACATTTGTGGTGTGTGAGGCTACCTGTGTCTTTCAGGTCAAGGCTAAATTTGTTAAACGTATGTGGATTTTTTTAGGAAAAAGTGGCTGAGGGGGGCATCTGTTAGCAATGGATAAATATATTGTGTTTTTTTTTTGAGATCCTGTCTCAATGCTTTCGTGAATGGGTTTTATGATGTCATTAATATCAACATTATCTGTATTATATTATAGTCGTATAACAATAATTCAGGTGAGCGTCCGATTACCTTTTGAGATTTTTCTCACTACTTAATAACATTTCTTTTTATAACTGCTGCCGTATATTTGTAAATCTTACATTATATTAATGAAAATTAAGTCTAAACATATATTTTTTCACCATTATCGGATGTGTTAATATGTATACATCTATGTGGTTTTTTTTTGTGTTCCAACACGTTTTATTACAAGACTGAAAACAGATACATATAAACATACATATGCAACACAAACTATCATATAATTATAGACAGTGTCATACAAAGAAGTACAAATGCAAAACAATTAATGTCATAATGTATACATAAATAATTGTTGACAGTGACATACGAAGACAAAGCAATTAGCATAGAAGGTCGAAAACGATCCGTACCTTTACCATAGATAAAAGAATGACTGACACATAATTAACAGATATAGAAATAATGCTAAGCGTCTTAGACAATGTTTATTTTTATTTTTAATACTCTACAAAAGCATATCATTTCCTCAATACATTGGGTGAAAATATTACTTTTGTTTATAAACAAAATCACAAACCATATTATGTTGTTGTTAGCTATTACATAACAAATATTTACAAGGAACAAAACACAGCTTCATGTCAACAGACATTCGGAGTTTACAAACTAAAAAGAATGCTGTAACTATAAGACAGTTGCATGTAATTTTGTGTTGGAAAAACATTAAAAAGTATTTGTAGAGAACAAAAGAAGAAAACTAGATGTTCCAATATATATACATATTAATAGTATGTGTAAATTGTAATAAGCAATAAATATTATTTGCATATTCAGATGAATAGAAAGCATTAAAAGGCAAAAATAAATACATTTTTAAAATAAAGATATTATCCAGGGTATATACATATTAAGTACCTGTGTTTATAAATTGTAGTAAGCAAATAGTTTTTGCATATTCAGATGAAAAAATGCATAGAAAAACAAAAAAATAGGTACATGTAATTGTGTTGTATGACACACATGTGCTACCTATAATTTCTTTAAAGATTTCGATTTAGTCCTTTGAGTTAAAAAAAAAACAAAAAAACAAATATTTATACAAAGTTGTAAAGAACTACAGTATTCATTAAATTTAAATTTAAGTTTGGTCTACAATGGTAGTAAACAATTCCCATTCACTGTCAAAGGATTCTGTATTATTATTTGAAACTGACATCTTTGTTTTTTATAAGTTAATAAAATGTTTGATAAAATAGCGCAAAAGGAGCCATAAGTACATGAACCGCTTATTGTAAATGTATGTATGTTCTCTGAATTCCCTCTTTAACTTTATGCGAGCACACATTATATAGATCTACTTACACAAAGCCGTAATCCGTATTACAGAAATAACCAACTGCTGTAAAATCATGGATAGCATATATGCAATAAAGCATAGGCATGTAATTACACAAAAATAACCTAAAGAGCAAAACGGTTTATATTGTAGCAATTTCTTACGTTAATTTGTTGTTATATAAACTATTAAGTTTCCACGCACGTCATATTTGTTATGTTAATATTGTTTGAAACACATATAAACGCTATCATTATTAATATTATTTATTGTTAATAAAACATATTATATACCCGATATTTATAAAAAACATGTATGTATTGAGATACTATGCTACAATGTTTAAGTAATGAACATGTACACATATAGTGAGCAAATAGAATACGATTATGTGATAAGGTTTTCCAAACAAATAAATTGCAAACAGACAACATACATAATTTTACTTCATTGTTATTAGATAATTCTTTTTATATCCGATACGAATACAAACATTGTTGAATTAAACAAGAATTTCATCTTTAATGACAATCTTATGAAACATTACCTCGTGTGTATCACTAGGATGTTGTCAAACAGTCCGACAATCAGCCTGCCAGTACGTGCACTATAGTACACAGACTTCGGATGATAAATACCATCTATCTCGGAATCCAACACTCGTACCTCACCATCTATCTGGACAACAGTGTTTGAATCATGTCCCCAGACCAGGAGCTGTCCAGTCTCTGACACGTGTACACCTGTAGGTCTAATTAGTGCAGAGTCTTCCACGGATGACAGGACGGTTCCATCCCTAGACAGGGTCAGGAGTTTGTTTTTACTATAGTTGATCACATACAGCCGTGTTCCAAAAAAGTCACTCACTGCAAACTTGTACACTGAAAAAAAAACACCGGAGATAAACAACAAGAAAATGAAACTGTACGTAACACATAAATCTAGTTGATTCATTTGCTGGATCTAAAGTTGTAGAGAGAGATCTAGAGGGAGGGAGGGAGGGAGGGAGTGAAGGAGGGAGGGAGAAAGGGATAATGTATCTTACAATACAATAAGAATGTCAGCATCTCAGGCAGAGGAACCCTGTTTAGGGAATTACCTCGGTACCCCTTTTAAAGTACAGCTATTGGATTGAGTATCATTATATGTAATGAAAGCTTCTGAAGAATACACATTTTATTTATAACGTCATGAATTTAATGTTAAACTGAACACCGCTTACCTGACAGTGGATTTGAGGTATCTTCGTATATCTTCTTCATTAGTTTTCCATCCAGTGTGTAATGATACAACGCAGTAAATGTTGTCACATAGAGACTGCATTTACTATGTGCGATTCCAGTACACCTATGTTCAAATTTAAGTTTCCTGCCTTCCACTATATTTCTGTTGTTGACGTTGAGGAACTTGATCGTGCATCCTTCAGATGCAACAGCGACCTCATTAGGAGTTACATTGCATATGCCCAATGGTTTGGTAGCAAGGTCTAAGTTAAAAATTACTTTGTAATTTATATCCACCAGCTTCACTTTGTTATTATAATAATCCAACAAAAGGACTTTTCCACTAAGTAGCTCACACATGCCACATATTTCACAAAATTATGCCTGATCGGATATAAGTTTGACATTATGATGCGTTATCACACTACCCTTAACTATCTTGCCTCCTGGTAAATGTATTTCTGACATACCGATGGAGCCTTCAACATTTACCAAATCAGAGAGGCCTGATAAATATTGTTCTATATCAGGATAACCTTGGAAAAATTATGTCAACTTGGTTTGATTTTAAAATGACAGATTATAATTGTATATTTGATACGGATTGAAAATGAAGACTTATTGCTAAATGCAATTACTTTTAATGACGCAGATGAGAAGATAATATACAAACATTAAAAGTAAATTAATAATGCATCTTGTTGTTTTGATTTAAAGCATTTTAAAATATACAGTCGTGTTTTTTTGGTGGGTATGTGAATCGACGGTTTACAGAAATAGTGTGAACTTTTTTATATACCTAACATATATAATGTATTCAGGTCATGAACTGAATATAAAAAGGAGACTACAATCAATATTGATAGAAAATACATATTCTGTTATCACTGTCATAAGTATAATTGTTTATGCAAATGAAAATAAAGCCCATTTCATTATTTAGTTTCCGTTATAAAACGGATTCTTCAAAGAAGAGTGGAAGTTATCAGCTAATGCACTGGTTACAATCATCAATATAATATCGGGTGTGAATGAACTAGTGTGTATGTTCTATTTAAGTTTTTTGCATTTTGCGTAATAACTGAATAAAAGTTAATGTTATTGGCGCATTTAAATCATCTGAAGCAGATATTCATGATTTAAATACCTTTAAGATTATCACTGTTGTTCGTTTTAAAATATGATATTTTTATTTAAAAGATCCATAAACACTCAAAATCAAAATGAACGAATACTTGGTTTTCAAAATAAAGTTTACCCATAAAACAGTGTTCCTTATTGCAATAGCCAAAATGTCAACGCTAGATGTGGTCTGGTTTTACGATTGATTTAACGAAACATAAAATGCTCGTTTTTATGATTTTGTGGGACAAGATTTGAATTTCGCGTGACGATATCCGAACATTAACATATATAAATTTATATAAAAAATATACATATTTAATACGTCAATCTATAATTAAATGTGTATTCTTGGACATAACAACAAAAACTGCATTAAAATCGGTAATGTTTGCCAAAATACTGGCGAGTCTTAGCCCCATGTAGTAATCAGTATCAATTTTCTCATAATATCGGCCCTTCTGATTGGTTACTAAGGTTTGTTACTATACGCGTGTTCTTTTTCTATAAATAGTTTATTAATGGAAAAACGAAACTCTTTTTAATGTTTCTTTTTTTTTCTCAAATAAGCGGCTTATGCAACATGTGATAAACCATCTAATCAACCAAAAACAAACTAACACAATTATGTGTAATCACAACATCGGCCTGGAATAAACATTTGAAATGAAACTGGAAATCATGAGAAAGATCGTCGTAATAGTCATTAATAAACAGCAAATAAATTATAAAATTCAAAAATGGAAAAACATTCACTGTCCAGCACTTCTTGAGGGGTTTTCGTCAAAAGCACGATACAATGAGGAAGGGCCGATACCATGAAAATAAGGGGGATAGGTTAGCGCGCTATTATAATAGGTAACGGGGCACGTTCAAAATCAGGGAAAACTCCATATTTTCCTTGACGCAATTTCATTCAGTCATTTATTTCCCCACATGCACTATTTTTTGCACGCTCCCTTTTCTTTTTGTTTTCTAACTGAATCGCTAAGAGCAGGACGCCCTTGCTTGAGCTCCGCTAATTAATAAAATAATGAGTTTTCATGAGAACTACTTTATTCTTCCGACGCTGCCCGAAGCCAATCGCGCATTCATTCGTAAATGTTCTTAAACCGTCGCGGGAAATTCAAATGAAATATAATGCCTAACAAATAATTGAAACGAGCATTTTCTATCTCATAAAATCAATGTTACAAGACCATTGATACACTTCGGAAATATCCACATAATGCAGCCTCATGCGCGGATGGACCTCATAATCTTCGAAATACAAACACTTATTTGAAACAACTTAACGTACTTGAAAAAGTGTGCGAGATTAAAGATCGACGTACACTGCCAATCTTTGTAATTTGGCATTTTACAATATTATGGCGGCTTCCTCTTGAATTGAATAACGATCATCTCAGTGCGAAAACTGTATGATACTTTGACGCTAATAAGTTGTTTAATAAAGACGGTATGTAGCGGATATTCGTTTCGTTTTGTTTTTTATCGTGCTTTAGAATGTTAAGGTTCGGGTGTTCTGATATCAGTTATAAAGTTGTTTTATTGAAGTTTGTTCTCTTTTATTGTTATTTAATTGGATTCAATTTTGATGCTGTTTTGTTAATTTTATGTGCTCTCACTTGTTTAATAAATAATAATGGACCACGTGTAAGGTTTAGAGATGCTTTAAACCGGTTTATATCCCGGTGCTTTTGCATTGCCGTTCCAAGGTGGTAACCCCAGTTTTGTTCGTGTTTGTGTGCTTTGTACGTGCCTGTATTGTTAAGTGAATTAGTTTTGTGTCTAACAGTTTGGCGATCGGTTCCTTGCCATTATTAAAGGATAATTGTTTATAAGGGTTTTGTCTCCTGCTTTATCATTCAAAAACGATCATCAAACGCCTAAAGATATGTATGTTCCTTTATATTATATAATTATATACGAACTGTACAAGAGCTTAACAGATTACTGCTTGTGTATTTTTAAAAACTATCCATTTGGATTAATACAATGCGAAACTATGTTACTCGCAATGTAAACACACTTTGTCATATGCATTAAAGGGATCTTTTCACGCTTTGGTAAATTGACAAAATTTAAAAAAGTTGTTTCAGATTCGCACATTTTCGTTTTAGTTATGATATTTGTGAGGAAACAGTAATACTGAATATTTACCATGGTCTAATATAGCCATTATATGCATCTTTTGACGATTTTAAAACCTAAAAATTATAAAGCGTTGCAACGCGAAACGATTGAATAATTTGGAGAGTTCTGTTTTTGTCGTTAAATTTTGTGAAACTACGAAGATTGCTTATATAAGGTATAAAATACGTCTAGTATGTATACTCGGCGGAATAGCTCAGTAGGCTAAAGCGTTTTTACTTCAGGACTCTGGCTGGACTCCAGTGGTCACTGGTTCGAAACCTGCTCCGGGCAATGTTCTTTTCCTTTTTTAAATATTATTCTTGATTTTTTACTGGAGCTTTTACGATCCAATGTTTACATTTATCAATATAAAGCATTTAATGAATAAGTTAAAAAATGCCAAAATCTGTGAAAAGGCCCCTTTAATATGTATAAGTTTAAGTTGCGTTTACAATATTTCCTCGTACAATTGAATAGGTGACACAACTTGTTATTATTGATCGAAATCTATTTTCGGCCGTAGATCATATGGTACTGAATAAACTGTATTTGAATGGTATTTGGCTTTGTACATTTAAAGTAGCATTATCTGTGCATTTTTCAGATTAGTCAAGTAGACAGTCCGTACGGGCATCCATTGGACTTGCGGAAAAATGACGCCGCTGTAGCCAAGATAATTTTTGCCGCAGTCAAAGTCAACGTCTAGAGCAAATCAAGCTATATTAATTTAAACAATCTCAAATATTCATCCTTGTATTATCGCTGTCATCAATAGAATCGAACGCTTTGCTATCACAGTTGGAAGAACGCAGGTCAAAACATCGAGTATCGCGGTCCGACTACCAATCTTGCAACAAAACTTGTGTTGTGGTTGGTAATACTGTTATTTATCCGACTATTTAATCCCTACCTCTGATTTAAGTGAGTCAGCTGTCAATTACTGGAATAAGTATGCGCGCATAGAACTGTTAAACCAAGTAAACTTGGGACAACTGTGAGTATGTTACACTGTCAAAAACTTGCAAAAGAATATCCAAATTAGCAAACAGTAACAAACAATGTCCACTATGACTATATGAAGTCTCAATACGATCAAGTTTCTAACAAAAGAGTTATGCTTTGCCTATGCTCATTAATGATTATCAAAGTCTTCTATTATTATATGAAATTTTATGTAATTCCCTTCAATAGTTGATGAGCTATACTCCCCACACTTAAACGGGTCTGTCTGTCGGGCGGAAAGACGGGCGGGTGGACGTACAATGCGATTATTATATGCCTTTCTTCGGAGGACATAAAAAATGCGACTTTTCACAAATTATGAAGAACTTTTCTCAAAAAAGCAAGGTTCATATTTTTCAAAAAAGAGTTTGTCGAAAGAAAGAAATCTCGCATAAGGTATTGTTTATACGTGTATATCAATTATATCGAGACAATTTTATGCGCATTTTAAAGTTGTCATCTGTTTACGTAAAATATAATTTTTGCATTTTACCTAAACAAATATAAATAACTCTACTTGGTACGAAACTTCTCATCAAGCAGAAGCACTGATACGCTTCCGAACTGTTTCTACTTAATTTGGTTTTTCTACATTATCGGAATAACGCACTATTTTTGTGATATTTATCTACTTATCTTCTTTCTGTTTTGTAGATTTTAGTGAAAACAAGCAAATTCGTTGAATTGATATCCCCCGCCAATATGCTTCTGGACACAAAAGTTTTAAATTTGACACTCAAACAAGCATTTTTTCAAGATATAAAGGGCCATAACTCCGTTATTATCCGATGGTGTACAATTCCATTTGGTGCGCATCATCCTCTGATCCATATATAAACTCATACCAAGTTTCAATGAAATCCGCCAAAGCACTTCCAAGATATGGCTCCGGACGGACGGAAAGACGGACGGACGGAAAGACGGACGGACAACGCTAAAACAATATCCCTCCGTCTATGGCGGGGGATAACAAAGGGCATAGTTTTTGCCTTAATATCACTTTCTCTTACGGAAACAATCCAACGCACTTAAGTGATTGAATCTATACATCATTGAAATCTGCGCACTTCACGATTTATGACAGTTATGGACACTGACAAGAACAGTTCTTGAAATAAAGCGCTTCAACATATTTAGGCTGCTAAGCCACATATTAAGAAAACGACAAATGCATATTCATTAGAGAGAATGACATGAACAATAATAATTCACAACAACAAGTTCCAAAGCCCGGAGTTTTCCACTATTATTTGAACTCAATATCTTTCTGGTCTCGAAGGGCACCTTGACGTCCCGATGTTTGATGGCCCGAAATTACACGCTTAAACCCCTATAGTGATCAAACTAGTTCTAAGTTTATATTGTTTGCAGCGAATATACCAACTTATTTCATGTAGTGACGAATTTAAAAAATAAATTGATTTAAGTAAACGTGATGATTTTTAATACTATATAATCTCTCGAATAAATAAACTAAAACAAAAAACGAATCGCTTTGCAGGTGAAGCCTCGATATATTGTACATAAAACGTTGTTAAATATAATTACTTAAACATAAATATCAAGTAATAATACTGTTTGTTTCCTAAAAACATTGACTCCTCTATTACTCCTATATTGTTTATAACAATACAGATGTTATTTGATTAATTGACTTCATTTGATGATAATTGTGTCGTGTTTATATAATGGCGCTTATCATCTGTACAGGTTATTAACTGGTGGCTTATTCAGGTCATGTAAACCGGAAAGTATTGTTTTGAACTTTAAGAGTGATCGGACCTTCAAAGCACGGGAAACAGATGCGTTTTATTTATTTAAAAAAATAAAAATAAAGAACAATTGATACTGGAGAAATAGCTGAGATATTTGTTCTATGCAATACATCGGAGTATTCCTTATCATTTAATGGAATGTTGTAAGATTCGATACGAACAGAGGAATACGCCAATTAAAAACTAACAAAGAACACCATTTCTTAGTCACTGAATTAGGAGTTATGCTTCGTGAACGTTGATAATCTTACGGGCCATCTTGCTCACTTGGTAGAGTGCTGGACTACACGACGGAGTATTGCTGGTTTGATTCCCAGCCCATCTGTATAATATATGTGGAACTTGATCACGAAGTTATTTGCACTTTCATTACCTTTGATTCAAGTGAGGTAGATGTCAATTACTGCAGTAAGTAGTGCGATAAGAATTAATAAACCAACTAAGCGGTGCTAAGAGTTAGTGTATGATATTTTTTAAGTATTTCGGAAAACTGCAAAATTCCATAATAAATGAAAAAACTCTCCATGACCACTATAAAATTAATATATAAAGTATCATTACCATTTATTTATACTTATAGATTATGCTTTGAACAATAAAGTACATGTAAACAAAGCAAAATAGCTCCATACATATCAAAGAAAACGTCAAGCTTTTGTACACCGTACTTCTTGTCAATCGTTTATGTTTATATGAAGTGTCATGTATATCCCTTTGGTACGTTCTCAATTATGATCTGCCCAAGAATTGGGACATTCGGAAATAGAGAATGACGAACTTATGAAAGGAAGGACGGACTATGATATTACTATATGACTCCCATCAAGTACTTTAGAATTCGCGACTTATAATAAACTAACGCGCTTGTTGAAATGCCATAAGTGTTCAATAGCAAGATCTGTTTTTTGTTTCCCGCTAAGAGTTTGTCGAAAAGACAAAATGATCTCGAGAGGTGAAAAATATCAAAACGGCCAGACTTAAAAAAAAACATATCGAACGATATTAATTCCCTATACATATAAACTTGTCATCTTGGTCAGTAATGTTTATTGCATTGTGAACAACCATCTGATCTAGACGAAACAAAAAACCTTGACGTGACACACACCATCACATCAAGCGGAGGCCCTTACACGCTTGTGCACTTGTATCACCTATTGTTAGTTTTGTTCACTGAAATCTCGATGACGGCTTGAAGAACTAGCAGCACTCTTTATAGTTACCAACTAACATGAACATTAACAATATACAATATAATTAGCACGTTACTTGAGTGGTTAACGTGATAATTATCGCGAAATTTAAGTGGATATCGTATGACAATTCCACCATACCAGAGAGCTTTGTTATCAGGTGTCAAATGGTCTGTTGATGCGTCTTGTGTGTAGTGTTGGGCCCTGCGTGCTTGTCACCTTCGCTTTCAGCCTATACCGCTGGCTAGCCCTGTGCGAAAATGAAGCTGAAGTGCGTAAGTCTTCACTGCCAGTACATAGCCTCTCTACAGACAAGTCCTATGTAGTGCCTCCTAGTGGCGACACACGTCAACTGAGTACCTCGCGGCCTCAGGCTGAACTACAGGGACTCGGAGGTGGTCTGCCCCCAGACATGCGGCATGCCAGGCCCACCGGCGTATGGAAATGCCCTGATGCCCATGAACAGACCCCTAGCCAAAGGGTAAAATGGCCCCTGTGTTCCCAGGGATATAAGGTTCCCCGCCTACAGGGTTAAGTAGGAAACCACTGCCTTGTGGTTTGTCGTTGGATCGGCAAAGGCTAAGGGTGAGGTAACCCCGACAGAAAACCTAGGGAGTTGAAATCGGAGACGTTAGGCCATTGGCACTCCCTTAACAAACCATGACGTCATGTACATCGCTATGTCTACACAATCAACCGGTGTTACTCGATGTGGTGCTGAGTCTCTGAGATCCCACCAGGGAGATTCAGTGCCGGGCTCTGAGCCTCGACAGAGTCCACCCACAGCTACTGGGGGTCCCTCCTTCATTCCACAACAAGCCAAGAGAAGAGGAGGAAAGAAAGCTGGCTACAATAAGCCTAGGAGGAGAAAAGACCAACATCATCCTTTCAAGGTGATGCATTGGAACGCAGAAGGAGTCTTTAACAAAAAGACAGAGCTAGAACATATCCTTCATGAACAGGACATAAATGTCTGCTGCATTCAGGAAACTCATCTGCAGCCAGCGAAATCCTTCAAGGTCAGAGGATACCAGAGTTTCCGATGTGACAGAGAAGGCAGAAAGAAAGGAGGCATCCTGACATTAGTCCGGAACAACATCAATGTAGTCCAGACTAAAACGCATATGGATGACTCTGAATTCCAGGTTCTGAGTCTCAGGAAGAACGATTTCAATCTGAAGCTTGTGAATCTCTACTCTCCAAATGACAAAGCTCTTTCCCTAGACAGTATCCCAACAGAAGAATCTAACTTCATTGTTGTTGGCGACTTCAACAGTCATTCACAAAGCTGGGGATATGACCACATGGACCGACGCGGAGAGGAAGTGGAGAACTGGCAAGATGAAAACAAGCTTAATCTTATCAACCAGCCTGAAGATCTGGCAACTTTCTACTCTAGGAGATGGCACACAACGTCGACCCCTGACTTAGCTTTCTGCACTGCAGATATCCAAGGGCATATCAAGAGAGAAGTCTGTGAACAACTAGGAGGAAGCGACCATCGTCCAGTTCACCTCATCATAAACCATTCTACCTCTTCATCCTCAAGCATCCCCAGATGGAACTACAAGAAGGCCGACTGGACCTTATACAAACGTCTGAGTGATGACCTCTGCAGAGATATCAGAGTGGATGGTAGAGATATAAACAAAGTTGTGAAAGACTTCAATGCATGCATACTAAACGCAGCACAGAAGGCGATACCACGTGGGGCCAGAAAAGACTACAAGCCATACTGGAGTAGGGAGTTGGAAGACCTCCAGACTAAGTTGACAGAAGCCAGGGTGGAAGCAGAAAGCAACCCCTCACAAGAAAGCAACCTCTCACTACAGCGAGCCAAGGCCAAATTCCTGCGGCACAAACTTGAAGCCCAGAGAAAGAGCTGGAGAAACAAAACAGCATCACTCAACCTGGAGCGAGATGGCCGTAAGCTGTGGAGGTTAACGAAACAGCTGAATGACGATGAAGTCCAAGCGAGAGGCTCAGTAACTCTGGAAGAGAATGGAGAGCTGCTGACAGGCAAACAAGCGGCAAATGTCTTTGCCAGCAACTACAAAGATGTCAGTGACATTCCTGTCAGTAGAGAGAGACAGAGAGAAGTAAGAAGAGAACAAAGGGACAGGAAAACAGATGATGTGACATCAGACCGCATGAGCCAAAGCCTGACCCTGCACGAACTACAGACAGCAGTCAGGCAGCTGAAATTAATGAAGTCTCCAGGACCAGACAATGTGACCAATGAAATGATCACCCATCTAGGCAGTTCAGCAATGCACAAACTCCTAGACATCTTCAACCACAGCTGGACACAAGGCCAACTTCCCCAAGTCTGGAAAGAGGCCATTATGATACCTATCCACAAGAAGGGCAAGGATCCGAAGCAGGCTGGAAGCTACCGTCCAATAAGCCTCACTAGCTGTGTTGGGAAGACGATGGAGAGAATTGTAAATGCACGCCTTAAATGGTACCTGGAGACGAACGACTTACTTGCAAAACAACAAGCTGGATTCAGGCAATTCCGCTCCACCGAGGACCAGACTACCTACCTGGCACAAGAAATTGAAGATGCTTTCCAGGAACAGAAGGTTGTCCTGACAGCATGGATAGACCTTCAAAGGGCCTTCGATAAAGTCTGGACTGACGGACTCCAAGTCAAACTGATGAGGAATGGAGTTGGAGGAAACATGCTGAAGTGGATCAAGTCCTATCTATTCAATAGAAGGGCAAGAGTAAGCTTGAACCAAAGAAGCAGTAAGAAGTTCCTTCTACGGCACGGCGTCCCACAAGGAGGAGTCCTGTCCCCGACGCTCTTCTTACTCTTCATCAACGATCTTGTGTCTGAATTGCCAAGGGGAGTGAAGGCGGCACTTTATGCTGATGATCTTGTGTTATGGTGCAAAGAAGAGCATGCCACCACAGCCACATACAGAATGCAAGAAGCAATAGACAAACTTACCGCATGGGCTGAAGACTGGTGTGTAATGATCAACAAAGAGAAATCATCCACCACACTATTCACATTGTCATCAAAACAGAAAGCAGGGACGGTGAGAATGGGAGACACTCCTATGACTGAAGCAGACGAGACCACGTACCTGGGAGTCACCTTTGACAAGAGGCAAACGTGGAAGCCACACCTCATGAAAGCAGAAGGAAAGGCCCGAAGAAAACTTGCAATGATGCGAAAGCTTGCGGGAACTACATGGGGGGCAAATGAGCACATACTCAAGACAGTCTATCAAGGCACAGTGAGACCCCAACTAGAGTATAGTTCCCCCACATGGTCTTCCACAGCCAAATCCAATCGCCAGGCTCTGGATAAAATCCAGAACCAAGCTCTGCGCATCATGACAGGAGCAACCAAGTCCACACCAATTGCCTTCATGGAAAAGATAACAGGAATACAACCACTTCAAGAAAGAAGAGATGTCAAAATCCTGCTTCAGACAGAGAAGTATAAATGTCTAACGGATCACCCCATGTCAGCCAGAGTTAAAGGGTACACCAAAAATCGGATCAAGCGTAGCAGCTTTGTACACGAAGCTAAGAAGCTGGACAAGGCCTATGCAACGGATCTGACCATCCCCACCACTCCGCTTGGTCATGAAGACATCATAGATCCATTACAAAATGACCTGTCAAATGTTGCAGTAAGATCCAGTGTTCCTCACCTACAGCCAGGTAAACAAGAGGATGAGCATATCAGAAAGAGCCTCACACTTGCCATGATCGATGACGAATACCCAAGAGAGGCATGGACTCATGTCTACACAGACGGTTCTGTCACTAGAGCAGTCATAAATGGAGGTGCTGGCATCGTCATTCTGTACCCATCCGGAAAACGAGAAACACATCATGCAGCAACCGGAACACACTGTAGCAACTACAGAGCAGAGACTTTAGCCCTCATGAAGGCAGTGTCAATGATTGAAGACTCGACCGAAGATGTCAACTCGATAGTCTTCTTTACAGATGCCATGTCTGTATTAGAAGCTCTGACCAACAACAAGGTTCCTCAGCTTGCAAATGCCTTACAAAGAATCAGCACCAACCTAAACGTGACCCTCCAGTGGATCCCAGCACACTGTGGAGTGGCCGGAAATGAAGATGCTGACCAACTGGCAAAACAAGGTGCTCAGTTAGATCAGCCACCTGTGCAAGTAAGCTACAAGGAGAAAGTTACCATCATTAAATCACTTACCCGGCCAAGACAAGAGGCAGATGCATATCATCTCCTAAGCAGGGCAGAGCAAGTGATAATGGTCAGACTCCGATCAGGGCACAACCGACTCAATGCACACATGCATAAAAAATACAGACTGGCCCCGTCACCGACCTGTCCGTGTGGCACAGAAGACCAAACAGCTGAACACATCCTCCAAAGATGTAAACGTCACGACCAGGAGCGAGCTACAAAGTGGCCCCAGGACACAACCCTCCATCAGAAACTTTATGGAGACGTGGATGACCTGAGACGGACCACATCATTTATTGAAGAAACTGGTGTGATCGTGTAGAGCGAACGCCAAGAAGAAGAAGAAGATCAGGTGATTATACACATACAATAGCAATCTGTTGGTATCTGATTCCACACAGCTAACCGTTTAAATTAAAACACGCGTGTCGGTTTATAAATCTTTTAAGTTATTTTAAACTTAAACAATGTAAGTCTTACAATTATTTATGAATCGTCTTTATTTGTGTTGTTTATTAATCATACTCGCCAAGCCTAATGCATGTACGCTATGCAAAACATTCATTGCACTTAAATTAAAAATATGTGTGTTTTAATTTATATAAAATCTTGAATACTATAAAATGGTGGTTGGTCATGCTGTTTTCAATGCATTAAAACAAACAGCGATCTCTTTCACTTTTGTGTTCGATACCATTTGCTCACGATCTAAGATAAAACTCCGTCTACTTACTGATGATCGTGAAGGCGACACAGTACACAACACAGCCTCTTGTGATGTTCGCAGAACAGCTAAATTCGTTGATCAGGGTGTTGTTGACAATTCTGCATAAGATCCATTGCTGTCTTGACAACGGGCCACTTATTCAGTTCCTTTCTCCCGAATGGTTGGTGTTTCTTAAACAGCTGCTTGTGGCTGTCAATACATGTACAACAGTATCCTTTTGAACATTGCTGACAGTAGAATACGGCCTCCTTGTTGGCATGGTCCTCCTCGCATGCATTACAACAATAATCGTATATTTCGTCTGAACCTTTATCCGCCATTTTATCTAATAGTTTATGTAGCTTGAATTTATATAAACGAACGAGAAGTACACACCCCGCTTTCAAAGAAATAGTATCCGGTGTTACCTACGTAAAGCTTGCATTCAGATGATACGTGTTACGTGATTGACACCGTTATGAAAAACCAATCAAATACTCTGGTACCCGATCTTAACTATAAAGTACTAAGCCAAACGTGAAACATCGACACTCTCCGGAATCCTCCGCACGATAGATTTGCACTATGGCTTAGCAGACAATTATTTTCATAAATCAGTCTTTAGTACATTAAACAACATTTAAGAGTACTTGCGGATATGGGAATTCAAATTCAAATTGTTAAACATACAGAGATGATGTCTTAATTATTTGGACATTCGATATATAAAGTGATATAAGATTCTTAATTAAGCAAAGCATAGAACGTTAAAAACTATGCATATGTTCTGACAATGAAATTTATTTAAAGGTAAGAATATATTTCTTAAATAATGTCTCATGAATCTCGTTGGTTTGATATAACTCAGGTTTCCATATTTTAAGTGTTTTTATTTTCATGCACCCACCTAGTGGGCGAATTAAACATTGCACTGGTCTGTCCGTATACACGAACGGTACGTCAAGAAGCTTATGTATTTTACTCCTCTTTAACAAATATGTGGATCTCACTTCGACAATTGAATGACATTACCGTGTATATGATCGAACAGAAATACAATTTGGCTTCCGCTAGTTTTGGCTAAATTATGGCCCTTTTTCTTTTTTCTACTGTAGATTTTATAGTGGATATGTGTATGTATATCTCATTAACGGAATGTGATTTGCACAAGCGTCATAACTCTTGCTTCCGAAATTGTGTCTGGGGCATACAAGGTATTAACCTAAATTTCAAAAAAAAGATAGATGGCACAAGAGGGAAGTGCACTGCACTGGAAACCTAACACCTGCGTTGATAATTGTACATTTATCACCCTTGTGAATGTTCAAGCTGTAATTTTGTCCAGGGCATATCTTAGACATATATCATGAGGTATGAAGATGAAATTGAAGAGGCAAGCAGCTTGCATTGCTCGGAAACCAGTTTTTAAAACTGAACGCCTAAGCAGGGGTGTGAATTTAGAACGAACTCACACCTAAACTTAACTATTTATTTGTACACTACAAAGATCCAGCAAATGTCTTAACTATTCATACAAAATTACTGGGAGAGAGAAAATGGGCCGAAAGGAGGAAAAATCACATCCCTGCTTATGCCTTCTGACAAAGCGGCATGAAAGGGTATTTCAGGCACAACAGTGGCATTTCTAGTTTTGTAAAGCTTCCGTTGCTCTGCAGCTTTTACTCAATTTAATCAACAGTTAGCTAGCGTTGAACCACCTAGGGTATGGAATGTTGGAAATGTGGTGGGCGCTCTTCATGAATGCCAAGGTTCTATCAACTCCTGCGGTTCAAACCCGAGTTAAAGAGGGCTGATGTCATGAGAGTGAGAAACTCACCTGAGTACGTGACGCAAAAAATTGAAGCTCAGGTAGTCAACGAAAATGTGCGCTTTCCTACATGCTCTAGAATTTGGTTGATATTTTCTACATGTTATTGAACAGTAAATTAGCTGTTAATTTGGAACTAGGAAGATAGACTTGTCAAACACCGAATTGTCCGATCTAATAATTTCAATAATTTGTATGAATTTACTTAATATTTTTGTCAATCCTGGATAGCGATAACTATGTCCACATCTTTTTTTACATTTAGAAATGTTTAAATATGACTCTGTCAAATGAGACAAATTGAATGGCCAAGTACATTGTCACTGTAAACTCTTGCTCATTCACTACTGAATACTGATAACATATACACAACTCTAATAATTTTACACATTTACGGTAAATAGAATTGAAACAACCATACATATATCACACTATCATCAGTATATTCATATTGTTAAATTCGGTCAAACACTACACACTAGTTACATACAGTATCACAAAAATACAATCAATGGTGTAGAACATAATTATTACATTTTCGAAAAAAGAAATATATTATGACATTTCCCTCTACCTTTGTTTTTATAACTAAGATTTATATGTTTCTAGTTCAAATATTGACATACTATATGTTGGCTAGTGATTTCTTTTGAAGATAATATTCCAGTTTTTTTATCTAAGCACCAGTCCCATTGAAATACGGATAGATACAACAGTCCCGGATCCTCGCGGATCCAGATCCGGGACAATCAGTAAAAAATTCTTTTTTTTGAGCGTCGACGGTCTTCCAAAGATCATTACTACGGTGACATCATGACATCCACACGGACCAACACGGACAAACCCGGCTGCAACACGCAATCAACACGGCACCCACGCAGACTTTCCCGGACAGTCAAGACAGAGCTGCGTACCATAGCGGACTCACACGGCATTTTTTTGTGATATTCATAACACATGTATGTATTAAGATACTTTGCTACACTGTTTGTGCAATGAGCGTGTGACAGTAGAGAGAGAGAGAGAGAGAGAGAGTAGAGAGAGAGAGAGAGAGAGAGAGAGAGAGAGAGAGAGAGAGAGAGAGAGAGAGAGAGAGAGAGAGAGAGAGAGAGAGAGAGAGAGAGATGAAGAGAGAGAGAGAGAGAGAGAGAGAGAGAGAGAGATAGAGGAGAGAGCCGCTAGAGAGAGGAGAGAGAGAGAGAGAGAGAGAAGAGAGAGAATACAACGATGTTTTAATAAGGTTTACCAAAGAAATAAAAGGCAAACTGACAACATAAATAATTTGTCTTATTATTAGATAATAACTTCATATGTCCAGTAAGAATGTCAATATTGTTAGATTATAGAAACATGTACATAAATAAAACCACATCTACATAGCGTAAGTAATTTAATTGACAACATTATTAAACATAAACTCATTGTATGTGTATCACTAGGATGTTGTCACTTGTATGTCCAAAAATCAGCGTGCCAGTGCGAGCACTGTAGTATACAGACTATAATCGGTTACATACAGCCGTGTTCCATTGGCATCCACTGCACATATGTACACTAGAAATAATACAATGAACCAAATATGAAGTAGAACGTAACAAATGAATCTGGTTTGTGTGTTTGCTATATTTACCATTCGAAGATATAATTAACGTTATAAACACGATAATATGTCTTACATTTCGAATATCGGGCTGATCACGACGTTGCATATATCAACAAGATAAGTATTGATGCAAAGCATCAAAGGGCGTCGGGAATTTCGGTGTAAAAGGCACTCAATGAAGTTACATGGAACGATTTTTTTTCTTCTGTAAATATTAATATATTGGCCGATTACTTTAAACAAAATAGAAAAAGATACTGGTATAACCATTATCTATGATTTTGTGTTATAACTCCCAAATAACTATTATCTATGATGTTGTGTTATAACCCCCAAATAACCATTATCTATGATTTTGTGTTGTAACCTCCAAATATTTCATAGTTCATTTTATTTACATTAGTTTCCTCTTTTTACTGGCATCCGTGTGCAGTTTTCATTAATGGAACAGCAGAACAGAACTGTGTAGGTTTTAAAAAAATCTGCTTCATCTTGTAAGCGTCATTTCACATTTTTCTCAACTTCAAGAGGAGATGATTCTGAACTTATTCTTACGTTGCTCATTTACGATAGGGATTGAGTACTCATTGATATGAAAACACTGTAAAAGTTTTAATGTGTTTACGACCCCCCCCCCCCACCCTCTCACACATATATTTCATGGGCATAATAAAAAACTGATTACAATAAAACAGCATATTTATTTAAACTAAAATGTCTACATCAAAACAAAAAGTTAACATAGAACACAAATAAAATAATTTGATTCTACTGGGGCTCGAACCTTGGGCCTCTCACATGTGAAGAGAGCGTGTAACCACTACACTACGGAACCGCTTGAAAAATCACCTTCTAACTAAGATATTAATAAGTGACTGTAGTGTAACGGTTATCAATAAATCAATAAACCGTGTAATCGCTGTCGTCTTTTAAAATTGAAGAAAATACGCGTTAACCAAAACTCGAACAGCAAAAGTCTGCGCTATTGTTAGAAAAACCACAAAATAAATATATTTTGATTATGTTTAGTTTTTATACAAAACCAGAAAGTTTCACCGGTTCGCGTATTTGCTCAGTCCCTGTGATCTTTTATTATTGCCCAGTCCCTGTGATCAGTTATTAATTAAAAGAATTAGCTTTGCATTATTGGCAATAAATGTTGTAGTAAATGTAATAGACACAATTGCAGTCCTTATTTACACTAATTTACACAAAAAATCACCACTATGCAAGATATTCTGACAACAAAAATATTTACATTGATTCGTAAAATAACTTCTCCTCCCATAAGCGAAAAAAAACTCGTATTACATACTAGTCGCCGCACTTCAGTGCGACGCCAATTATATTGATCCGGTTATTACATTGTACGCTTATGAACTTAAATACTTATTAATTTTCATTAAAGGGTTAATCGCGCAAATATTTAAATAGCGTTATCGATCTGAAATTTACATAAGACATAGGCTTCGTGGAGATTGGTTGTTTTTAAATCTATTAAACATTCGAACGAATACTAAAATATATGTTCTAAACTCAAAATAAAGTCATATACTTATATTATATTATATTTTTGTTGATTCAGATTTTTTTTTATTGCTTTCGACCAGTGTGGTCATGTAGAACGGTTGGCTCGATATCTGGCATGAAACCACTTGCAGAACGTGATTGGTGTTCACATTTCTTGCAACGAGTACATAAGATATGCTAACTTCACTAAAGATACGTCGAGAATGAGCATTGTAAAACGCGGTCGAGCTGACGATATACTAAATCTGATATGATCAATATTGTCATTAAAATTGACATTTTGTGGAAGTTATGCAGCCAATCCAATTATATCGTTCAAAAATACAATTCTTAATTGTGACCTTCCCTATCTTCTTGGAATCAGCCAGATATTTGCACGGGGATTGATTTCCGATGTGATCGCAAATGAAGAAATGTTGGATTCAATCAGTCTTGTCAGCAGTGTGGGTCGTGTTTTTTTGCTTATTGAATATAATTTTAGTTCCAAAATGCTGGAGTGCTGAATTCTCATTAAATATTTGATGGATTGCGCTTAAATGTTCACAGCTGAAAAACGTTCACATTAAGGAGATCGTTAATGGAAGAATATTGGCTGCTAGCAATTTTGGAAGAATAATACAATTGTGTCCATTTTTTCAATATCTTTATATGTATATTGCCTAAAATAATGTGGACCAAATATAGCGGTACTTTTCCTTTTTTCATGTAATAAGTACATAAGAAATTTATTGTGTCGCGGGTGCATCGTTGCCTTCAACACGTCTATTGGTTTTATTTAAACAATGAATATAACATATTAAAATTAAGTTAAATATATACACCTGGTTGTATTCAGTCAGTTAAAAGTGTAGGCCTTGTAATCATCAATGTCACTAAGAAGTGCCAACTGAACCCAATCTCATTATAATATCTTAACATTTAATGCCAATTAATGTATCGTTGAACCGCACACGCAATTAAATAATTTCCCAGTTTTAGAAAACTGTTGCATAACAATATAGAACACATTTCGTGTATTGCTAAGTTAAAAAAAAAAAAGGTTAGTACGTGTGATTCCAAACGGCGTTCGAGCTTGGAATAATTATTACAACTAATCTATGGTTATGGCGCGGATTGTATAAAATATATGCTTTGGGAGAAATCGATAACAATTGATTTTTAACTGGGCGTTTTGCACAAAGCTTCTTATACTTGCCGAACATGATGTCTGTTAAAATAATAATATCAGAATTCAAACCTTGGACTATAATGTCTCTAGGCGTATATCCTACCACTGGGCTAGCACTAACTGCTCAATAACTAACCCACCATTGATGGCGCTCTAATACTATTTGCAAACATACCAACTAATATCTCGAATCAGATGACCACAAGACTTTGACCACCTGCTCGGGTTATCAATGTTTAATTTACCAACATATATGCTGTTTGAAAGGCATGCGACCTATACCGTTTATGAAGCAAAATATTGCGGAAGTGCAATTTATTAGGATACATGTACTTAGCGTTACAGATGCCATATGAAACGTCAATAAGTTTTGCGACATCTAGCGCTGGTTGCAAAACTAAGCCATGGCATTGCAACGTTAAACGTCAAGTGCGACATTAAGCATCTCTGTGACATTTTACGTTGCTACACGTTAATTATAATAAGTAGATGAACAAGGCGTCCGCTTCCCCATGTAGCTCTTTTCATGCGGATTTTTGTCCGCGCATTGTGGTAATGCTTTGGAGCTTGCAACATTAAACAAGAGCGCATGCAATACTTCATAATTAGTAAATGTCACAAGCAAAAGTCACTTTTAAATGATATCAGAATTATAGCAAATAATTTATCTGTTATATTTGTTATGTAAACCTGCCTTGCATCAAAAGATATGTATATGATGTTTCATAAAAATGTATCATAAATAAGAATCAACCATGTATCTTACCTTTACATAGGAGTATCTTTAATACAGTGGCTGAATTCTTTACTTCAACGTTCACATGCGTCATGTATATTGTAGATTGTAGTCAAGAATTGGGGAAGCGGACGACTTGTTTATCAACATATTACCGTCCTTTGCAGCGTTTACTCTATATGTTTCGGGGGAAACACAAAGTGCATTACTGTGATTATTGTTCATGATGGATCTCTTAGCGCATGCACATTATTAATAACGGTCCTGTTTCGATTTTAAATTCTCATTGTTGTGAGATTTATTCGTAAGATCGATTCGAATCCGAATACCACGGTATCGAAATCCCTTTTAGCCAATATATGTTATATTTTCTTATAGAGATTTAGAAACTTATTTTGTGAGGGGTGGGGAGTGTGTGCCATTTAACAGCTTAACTCAACATATCTATGAAAACGGACTGAAAATTTCAAGTATAATTCGAATGCAAAAGCGTATCTGTTTTAGGCAAAAACAACCATGCCGTTCAATAAAAAAGGTCGTATATTATAATTGGACTGCTCGTCCTGCAGGATAATTGGCTCTGAAAAAATGTGTCGATGACTGTTGTGTTAAATCGATTCATTTTAAAGTATCACTATAGAAAAACTAAAGACCAGTTCATCATTTTTTGACGCCGAATTAAAATTCTTCACGGATGTTAACAATAAAAGCTAACATTCGCTTTAATGACTCTTGATCAGAATACGCATGCTGTATACAATGTGTTTTTTTTTCAACACAATATTACAGTAACGTATTGTAGTATTTGCATTATTTATCATTTGCTTCAGTTTCGCAAAGATTTATAAAGCCACCGACGCCAATGAAATTGCAAGGAAAGCGTCGAGTTAACAGACTATGTTGTTTTTCTAACTATATGTAAATACTGCGGTGTATGATTTAAAGTCTCTGATCAATACTAATTGTATTGTCAGCCAAAGCATACGGCATAATATAACCATATATAGCTATTCAATGTTTAAATTACGGCAGCTTTCCTGTGTATAAATCTGAAGGATCTCCGTAGATCGTTTTCAACATCCTACAACCCAGTGTATACTGATACAATTCAGTACCGGATGTCACGTAGAGACTGCTTTTATAATGTGCGATTCCGTAGCATCTGTGTTTAAACGTCAGCTCCCTGTCTAACGCTATATGTCTGCTGTTGACAGTGAGGAACTGGATCGTGCACCATTCAAATGCAATATCATATGCATCATAGTCTTCATATGAATCATAATTATTATATGCAACGGCGACCTGAGTAGGACTTATACCGCATATGTCCTGCGGCATGTCAGCAAGGTCTAATTGAGAAATAACGTTGTACTGCATATCAATCAGCTTCACTTTACTGTTACAATTATCCGCCAAAAGGAGCTCTCCAGTAGGTAGATCACATATGACATTTATTTTACAAGAGTCTTTATCTGATGCAAATCGATATTGTGAAGCGCTTTCCCAGTACACTTAACTATCTCGCCTAGTAAAAGGTTGTCTGAACTACTGCGTGTACGTTCAACATTTCCCAAGTCGGAGAGGCCTGATAAATATTCTTCCATATCAGGATTTCCTTGAAAAGTAATGTCTACATTTCGGTTTGCAGATGCTTGTTTGATCAACGCTTGCGCCTTTGTAACCATTTCCGTAGATTCTCTACAGGCAATAAGTATCTGCACGTTCGGCTTATCACCTTTGACACGTTTAGCTACTATCTAGTCCTATACTTGGTATGTTATGTGGACCCGTTTGAAAAATGTAGTTGAGGGCGTTTCTCAGTGGAATTGAGTTTATGGATTAGTAGTCATGCACAAAAACCGAGGTGCTTGTCTGGCATCATGCCACGTTTTTGCTATTATCGATTCAAAGATGGTCGCTATTGACATAATACAATTTTTACTTTTATTTACCGTAACAACTATATACATTTATACTAAATATATATATATACTGACTAAATATAGTGTGTAGGATAAATTTATGTTATCAATCTATATTTTCAAAGTCAGAATGACCTTGAAACGGCATTTACAAGGTCATTTTGTCATTAATCACCTCAGTCCTTTGATTCGTTGATTTGTTGAATTGACGGCTTCAATTTTACTAAAATGTAACGCTTTTTTTTGCAGTTTTAAATTGTCAAATGTTGATTTGCATATGGTATTTGTATTAAAATCTATAAAAAAAAATATGAAAAACAACCACTTCTCTTTATAGATAATTATTTAATTTTATGCTTATTAGTGCATTTTGATTGCAAACATTGATCCGATCATTTTATTTACAAAAGCGGGAAAGTCACGGTATAGTATTGCGAAATGCATGTCTGTTTACCACAGCATGCTTGCTGCTATTTGTATAAATTTTGGTTTATTAAGTATGTTCCCATTAATTGGCTTTGTTGCTTTTATTCTAGTGTTAAATGTTTACATTTCTACGATCTCTGTTTATCAGAGAAAATGTCAATGTAGTATCTCTTTTTGAAATAATACAGACATAGATAGATAGATTTATTTCAACATAAAATGCATAGATTTACATGGCAGCATGTTATATACACACAATAAGTAATAAAAAACAACCTGCATGTATAAACAAAGCCATGTCAATCAACATTATACGTTAAGGATTGCACAATAAAGGGTTTGCAATTAAACCCTTATTTCCATTGTGGTCCTTTAGTTATAATATTGTATGACATAGGAGACAACGTTTTATATCACAGTATATAGTAATATCACAGTGAATAATAATGAAAGACATGTGACATATTTAAGTTACACTAACCTAAATGCATAGAATATATTCTGATAAGTTCTAGACTAGACAATTATTAAGAAGTTATCACAATTTAAGTGTTTAAAAATTAACATAAAATTATTTGCCAAGCTAAAGAATAATCATACAGCAACTAGATAAGACACAATAAATCTATCCATATTGACATTCAAGTTAAATCAACAGTAAGAAATCTTAAAGAGATGCACATTAAAAATCTATCTGGCTTAAAAAATGCTCCCTAACACTGTGTTTAAAAGATGGAATACTTTTGGCATCTCTGATATGCTGAGGAAGAGAGTTCCAGAGAGTACACCCATTGAAAGCAAATGACTTTTTGCCAGAACCCTTGACCCTTGGAATGGCAAACCTATTGCAATCATGCATGTTTATGTCAGTATTAGGAGAGTCTGACTGTGTTCTAACTCTGAACCTAGTATTCTTATTGTGAATATTACTGACTGGAGTAAAATTATCTTCCATATATAGCGGAGCCAACTTAGAGCTTATTTTAAAAACATGACAAAGTGTGATCTGGTTTACTCGACTTTCAATAGGCAACCAGTTAAGTCTAGTAAAATGTTCTTTACCAATGTGAGACCTAGGATGTAAATTTAATATGAACCTGATAAGTTTATTTTGGGTGACCTGTAACTTGTATTTCAACATTTGAGTTAAACCAGTGTACCAAACAGAGCAACTGAAGTCAAAGTGGCACTGAATTAAAGACATGACTAGAAGCCTTCTAGTATCTGTGGATAAAAATTCCTTTTTTCGATATAAAAACTTTAACCTTGCATTGGCCTTCTTGATGACTGACTCTGCCATAGAAGTAAAAGACAAATTTTGATCAATTGTAACCCCTAAATACTTGACTGATGATGTAGATGAAATGGGTGTTCCATCACATGAAATATTTAGAAAGGATTGTGACCTGAGTTTCTGCCGTGAACCAAACAGAATTGATTCGGTCTTACCTAGGTGCAATGACAGTTTGTTGTCAATTAACCATTCACTGACTTGCTTTAGATCATCACTAAGCATCTTCTCAACCGTAGATATACTTTTATCCGAAACTAAAATGGCAGAATCATCAGCATACAAGAGTAATTTATGTTTAACAACAGCTGACATATCATTTACGTAGATTAAAAATAACAAGGGACCAAGAATGGAGCCCTGTGGGACACCACAGGAAATACTTGACAATACTTGATGGTGTTCGTGTAAGATTTAACATATATCAGCTTATTAAATTTTGTTCAAAAAATGATGCACATACAAACATAATTTCAATAGTGCGTCATTATCTGTTTTGCTCATCAGATTACAAAAGCCATGCACAGTATTTAGCCCCATATACCAGTTACCGGTATATATAAATTATCTACGGACAACATCATTAGTACAGTAAAAAAAACGCATGGTATTCTCAATCAATTAAAGATACATTATTTTCGTTAAAACAAAAATTAAAAATTCTCAAATTATATGCAACATGTAACTGCCAACTTACGTCAATATTTAATTTGTGATTGGAGCACCTAAACTTTGCAAAGGCTTTCTGATATTTTAGCGGAATTTCCAACTGCAAATACCTTTCGGTGTTAAGTAGGGACTTATAATTCTTATAATGGCTACCTCTAGATATCATTGTGCCAATGTTGGGTGACGCAATCAATTATACGTAAGACGAAATTGACGAAAATTGCATAAAAATAAATCTACGTTGCTAACATCCTGACGGATCCAGACGAACCCCAAACCATATCTAAATATTAAAGATTTTACATTCGGTGCCTAGCAAGTACGCCCGGCGCTATCAATTAATATTACCATATTATATTATTCTTTTATGAAATCTGTTATTAGACATCATTAACAGTTTACACTAATATATAATGCAATTAACAAAATATTTCACGGATAAGGGTAGTCGGCCACATTCACCAAGGGCGATACAGGTATTAGTAGTTTTCCTGACATGCAAATGGCGTTTACAAAATTTATTTAGGAAAGTTTAAATGGCATTTGAAATATTCATATCTCCATATATGTGAGCCTTAACACAATATTTGCTTGACCATCCTATCAAAAAGTAAAAACATTTCTTTAATAGGAAAGTTTCCAAAAGTCCTTTAGAGGCTATAAATTGTGAATATTGCTTATTGTGCTTATGGGCTCAGTTTATCTTGCGCCGCATTCCACGATAATTTGTGAACAATAATCACATGTATTTATATGCGCAAGTTGTATTTATATGATCAGCGCTAGTAATTTCTTAAAGGCCCGCCATTTCAAAAAAAAACTATTGCAGTTTTATCTTAATTTATCTCAATTCCGGTGTTCATGCAAAATTGATTACCTACGTTTAACTGTTGTTGGAGTTTACAGGCCGTTCCCGCACAGCTTGCAATATCGTCCGCATAAAATGTCCGGTATTTCATTTTTTTTTAAATCCAGACCCACATGTTTCACGCAGCATTACTGATTATTCATCTTTAAATAGAGCAAAAATGGTAAAACTGGTCTTGTCCTCCTGACGGGTACCAATATTACATTTAAAAAACTCTGATATAGAAATTTGAAAATTGTTTCTATATTTCCTAGCACAATTAGTGACGGCTGTATTATGTACTTTAAAGGAGCCTTTCCACAGATTTTGGCATATATTGAAGTTTGTCATTGAATGCGTTAAATTGATAAATTGCAACATTGGACCTAAAAATCTCCATTAAAAAACAAGAATACAATTAAAAAAAGAAAAAAAGTAACCCTCAACTGGGCTCAAACTACTGACCTCTGGGGTACTAGAGTAAAAAGTCTTTCGCTGAGACCACTCGGCGATCCGTGCTCATGCTATAAAGGAATGTATTTGTTTACCTTATATAAGCAATCCTCGTAGTTTCAAAAAATACCGCGACAACAACAGAACTTTCCAAATAATTTAATCGTTTCGCGTTGCAACGCTTTATAATTTTCAGGTTTTCAAATCGTCAAACATGCATAAAATGTATATTTAAGAGCATGGTAAACAATTCAGTATTACTATTTCCTCACAAATATCATAACTAAAACGAAAATTTGCGAATCTGAATAAACTTTTTTTAATTTTGTCAATTTACCAAAACGTAAAATGGCCCATTTAACACGGGATAGAGTGAGCTGTACATATTTTAGTTCGTTTAAGAATTTACATTAAATTATCTTTCTGTTAGGTGCTTGAAACATTATATAGTGGTTTAGTTTATCAAATGCCTTTCTAGAGTCTATATATAAGCAATAGAATCTACCCCACGTTTTGACAAATATTCTTGAGCCATGATCGCTTGAATGCAAAACACATTATCTATAGCTGAATAGCCGGTCCAAAAGCCTGCTTGAGATTCATCAAATGTATTGTTTTCTTCCGCCCATTCTTATAATCGTTTATTTAATTTACCGGAAAATATTGTGTACATTATATTAGTTAAAGAGATTCCAAGGTAATTTCCAAGAATATGTGTAGGCCACATATATCAGCTCAATATCTGAAAGTGTTCCGTAAAAACCTCCGGAAAACGGTTATTATATTTAAAAAAATCAAACAAACGAATTTCACATTTCACATGTAGCTAATGTAGGTTGACTCACATACCAAAAATCAGCTTAAAATCTTTAAGCGTCGCGTAAAAAACCCTCCGGAAGCTCATGTAGGTAGACCCACATACTAAAGATCAACCCAATATCTGAAAGCGTTGCATGAAAAACGGGAAAAAACTTACGGAAAACGGTTATTATAGAGAAAATTCCTACAGGGATGGCATAGAAAGGGGGGGGGGGTAACAAAAATGCAGATATACTTACTGGTGATCGAGTGTAGAAGTGGCGTCGTCCGTCCGTCAATCCGTCTGTAAAAGACTTTCCAGGGCTATAACTCAGATTCTATATTTGATATCAACATCAAACTTCATGGGTGTAAAGATAAGAAGTGCCATCCACAAGAATCATAACCCTACACTTTCTTAAATACCGGTAATAACTTGCCCTTTGTTTGATGTGTGTTTGATAAATTTTTCAGGGCTATATCTCAGATACCATACACATTTCAACATGAAACTTTATGGGTAAATTGATACCAATAAGGAGAAGTGCTAGAATAAGAACCATAACCCTACACTTTCTTAAATTAGAGTTAATGCCCTTTGTTGCTTTTGTATGATGTAGCTTTTCAGGGCTTTATCTTACACACGTTACAAGATTTCATTATGAAAATGCATCGGTGTGAAGAGTTTAATGACAAGAAGTGCCATGCACAAGAACCTTAACCCTACACTTTCTTAAATTAGAGTTATTGACCTTTGCTGTACTCGTATGATGTAACTTTTAGGGCCATTTCTCATATGCGATACAAAATTTCAACATGAAACTTCGTGAATGTATAGATATCAATGAGAAGAATTACCTTGCACAAGAACCATAATCCTACACTTTCTGAAATAAGAGTTATTACCCTACACATTATTACATGGATTTAATGATTATATCGTATATTAAGGGATCCATCCATAAACATAGTTTATTTAGTTTAAACCTATTTATTTTAGCTCATTTGCATTAAAAGCCTAAGGCTTATATGACCGTTTCCTGGGCCTAGAACCAGTACTTGGTGTCTTTGGGGGGGATCGTAAGAACACTCCCACGGTAGGGATTGAACCCGTGACCTCCCGGTCGCTAGGCGGACACCATATCCATTACACCACGGTGACCTCTATAAACATAATTTGTTTGGCGGGGACATCAATTCAACGACTTTGATACTCTACTTTAAAATTCTAAGTGAATGGTTATATGATACCCGCGTGCTATCTAGCTGGAAGACAAACAATTAAAGGGGCCTTTTAACAGATTTTTGGCTGTTTTAAAGTGTGTAATTAAATGCTTTATATTGATAAATGTAAACATTGGATCTAAAAAGCTCCAGTAAAAAATCAAGAATAAAATTTAAAAAAAGACAAAAAAGTAACCCTCGGCAGGGCTCGAACCACTGATCCCTGGAGTCCTGGAGAAAAAAGTCTACTATTAAGACCATCGGCCATCCGTCCTCATACAATGTAGGATGTATTTTATACTTTATAAAAGCACTCCTCGTAGTTTCACAAAATATAACGACAACAACAGAACTCTCCAAATTATTCAATCGTTTCGCGTTACAACGCTTTATACTTTTTATGTTGTTAAATCGTCAAAATATGCATATAATGGCTATTTGAGAGCGTGGTAAATGTTCAGTATCACTGTTTCCTCACAAATATCATAACTAAAACGAAATTTTGCGAATCTAAAACTACTTTTTTAAATTTTGTCAATTTATAAAATCGTGAAAAGGCCCCTTTAGTCAGGTCAATATACACTTTGACCCCCCCCAAAATTGCTACAAAAGGTATTTTCACTGATCCTGGTAGGGTAGCACGTACTTTATAATATATCAAAAGTTTACCGAAATAGGACCTCCGGATAATGATTTTTTCAAGACGGCCGCCAAAACCTATTTATGATCATAACTATGTAACTTTCCACTCAAAGTTGATGATTTTGATGTCTATTCCCAGGTTTCGAGGACCAAAGAACACTTTAAGATCATCAGACGTAGTGTAAGTATATTATGAAACACATAAATCCAACATGACCGCCAATTATAGTTACCGCAACAATGAGAAGGATCACAAGTCAATAACGTTTGACTCAAAGGTGGTGATTTTAATGTACAACGCCATAGTTTTGGAGACAAAGAACACTTTGATTGAATTGTTGATATCACTTAACAGTTGATTCATCATAAAATCCAATTCATGACTTTAGCTGCCCACTATCACCTGATACACAATCTGTATCCTCGCCTATTAGCGTTATGGGGCTATGGGTGGGATCATTCCACAGTTGCTTTAACAATATCAACGTCTGCATCCCCTGGTGACACAAGGACATAACATCCCCTTTTAGTCAGAGCTGTGCTGGTCAGAGCAATCTTTCATGCCTTGTTTTTTTCACGAGAAACAAAGTCCTCATTTGTGCATGATCATTCTGCTCTTTGTTCAAACCCATACTCGGATTCACGTTTTGGTTCTCGTCTCTGGTGTGTGATATCTTTGATATAAGGACCGTCTTCGTAGCCATCAAACACCGCTGTTGCTTGTCCATGAAATCTGCATTAGACTCGGCTATTGCGTTGGGTGTGTCGCTCTTGTTTTTCATGTAAACGATGAAGCAAAGAGCCACCATCAAGTACATAACAATATGATTCAATAATACAGTTCATCACACCCTCACTTGATACGTTCACAGCTTGATCTCTAATTGACTTAATGATTTGAGGTTCGTCTGCTTTATGACGTATGTTCTTGGCTTCAAAGAGGGAAGGAGGATGGGGTCTTCGTTCATACGACAAAATGTCTTCAAAGGAAAGATCTCCAGACTTTGACCCTACCAGGAAACGCTGAAACAGAAGGGTAGGATAAAAAGCACAGTTTTTAGCAATCTTAACAGCAGAGCTGTTCCAAAGATTTTGGTATCTGTCTTTTCTCTTAGATTTATACAACAAAGGTCGACTTTCCTATGCTATCTCTTACGATCTTGTTCCCAACCTCTGGAAATGCATGAACATTCACATCTGATCGAGCCACTATCCAATTGACAATGTTTTTCGAAGAGGGTCAGCTGTGTATGGTCAAGCAGGTTGTAATCTGTGCCTGCATTTTCTTGAGATCAGAAGCATCTCTTTTGATCCGCACCTCAGTTGAGTCTTTGTGTTGTGGACTTGTAGTATAGGCCAGTTCTGTGAAATCCTGCATCGCACTGTTGTACTCGGATGTTACAGGTGCAGTGAGGGCCCAGCGGTTTTGCATTTCATCGTTGTACCCACTGCCGCGACTGAGACAACATGTGTCCTTAAGAGACCTCATCTGAGTTTGTTTTTATATAGGCTGCTCATTGGCTGAAGATACTTTAAAGCAGATCGCAGGTAATTGAAGTACCCAGCTGCAGCACGACGGAAAGACAATTGGATACTGCCTGCAAAGGTATCATCCAACAACCAGTACAACCCGCCTTGATCATCATCCTGGCCTTTCCTACCATAAAGTGTTAGTACAGCAATAATTGGCTTGTCTTTGTGGTTTGGCAAGTTCATGTTTCTTCTTCTCTGTAGCTGTCTAGAGTTTGATGCCAATGTCAAAACATTAAGCATCTGGGTCGCCTCGCCCATAAGAATGGAAGAGTACAACTCCTCTGCCTCAACAAGCAGTATCAGAATCTCGGGATCTTCCTGTTATGAGCTTGCTGTGTAGGCACTTGTCAACACGAAAATGGCCCCGCAAAGCCGTCTGAAGAGCTTTCCCTGTCATTATGTGCACAATGGCATTTTCCCCATAAACAGTCTCAAGTATGTTTTAGACCGGTTCTTTCAATGATAAATCCTATGGCCCCCAGCAAGTTCATGAGTGTATGAAAACACCCCAACATCAGAACAATACTTTTCATGCATCTACTTTGTGGCACATCAATGATGATTTAGGCAGCCTTCCAATACAAGGGTTTGTCGGACGTTAACATGGTAGGAAGGTTGTGATTCATGGCAAGGTTACAAACAGAGTCTAATGTTGACATAATGCACGACATATCCCCAGAATAAAATTGATTATAGGCAATAATTTGACTGATGTCTGTTCAGGGTGATAGCTTTCCTGCGGCAAAATATGCATCATACCCTGCCAATTTGGTGTTGCTTGCTTGAAGCTGAATGAGACACAAAATATCGACCCTCTTGTCATAATCTAGAAATCGCGTCAGGTCCTCGAATACTACGTCAGTGCAAGCATGCCTTGAACCAGAACTCCAAGAAAGGATTTTTTCTTATTTCAAGTGCTCAGCTCTGTGGCCTGTTTTTGCGTTATCAGAAAATTCGTCCTTCGGACGTTGTAAATGATTGAATTGAACAGCAAGTCCTTCTTATAATGACAGCTTGTGAACGAACTGCTTCAATAATGGCATGACCAACTTCCGCAATCTTGCGCCTTGTGTCTTTTCCATAGAATAACCGAATGATATCTTAACGGGAATCATAAGCCTCTTACACAAATTGGTCAGTACATACCCAGCCAAAATGCCCTGTGTCCAATTTAACCATACATCCACAGAGTTTGCAGTCTTTATGACCTTCAAAACCCCCACTTGATTGCCTTGTGGTTCTCTTTTGTACAGAACTACAACAGTTACTTTGCTTTGCAGCATAACGTTTAATTTTCTTATCACTTGTGTACTGCTGACGACATTTTAATGTTCTTTAGTGCCAGCCTAAGTTACAAGATAATACTTCCGCATCACACTTGCTTCCTTTATTCCTTTCAATCCCTTCCACTGAATAGCACCCCAGTTGAAATCTCATTCACCTCCTTGCATATTGGACACAAATCTTGCCTTGATGTGCCTGCACTCATTTTTTAACCATTAATGACAAAAAGAGACAATAATAACTTGTTTAATGCTCTAATTTGAAATGCTGCAATTTACACACAAAGGGCCTAACATAATGGCATTGTTGAAGCAACCCTACAAAACAAACAAGCATGAGGCTGCAGTGATTAGCTCACGCAGGTCTGATATGTTTGTACAATGGTGGTCTGTTTTTATGCCCCCCGGTAGGGTGGCATATAGCAGTTGAACTGTCCGTCAGTCCTACCGTCCGTCTGTCTGTCCGTCCGTCCGAAAACTTTAACAATGGCCATAACTTTTGCAATATTGAAGATAGCAACTTGATATTTGGCATGCATGTGAATTTAATGGAGCTGCACATTTTTAGTGGTGAAAAGTCAAGGTCATCCTTCAAGGTCAAAGGTAAAAAAACAAATCAAATGGAAGTAACAAGCTTTAAAGAGAGATAATTTTATTTGGCAGGTACAGAGCATTTTCACAGGGGAAGTAATATTTTTAAAGTAGGGATGGCGAAATTATTCGAATATTCGATTGAATGGTCAGTATTCGAATAACAGAATTGATATTCGCACATTCGCATTTTTTTTTCAAACGTAATTGCCTTAATATGTAATGACCTGCGAGCCGCTTACTAATTGGTTACCGAAATCACTTGGGATTAACATGTCTGATGTGACGTTCTCCGTGTCAAACCAGGTATGTGTATTAGTACGTTAATACACATACCTGGTCAAACTGATAACGCGGTCCGTATCAGCGTTGATTTTGCAATGCAATATACACACCCTAAGAAAGGCCCCGAACTGTTGTTTGTCATTGGAGTGCCAATTAACGGCTTTATTTGACTGGCGAATAATAATTTGGTTTCTGTGATCACAGTATGAACAGCCATTAAAATGAGTGAATTACTCAATTTGCGCATAATTTATATTTCAGCTGATCTGTCGATCAGATCTCCGACTTTCATTCATAAAATACCGGATTATTACGCTGGTGGACAATGTATCGGTATGTATTGTTTAGTTACAGAGCATGCTTTCAGTGTATAAGCTCCGCCCATAATTATTCCAGAATAACTTATTGACGATTTTCTTTTCTGTATATATGAAATTTGGCACGTGCTGTGTTAGAATGCTACATCGAGGCGCATTTCTTGGTTTCTAACCGGCATCGGGCGGCTAGGCAACGACATATGACATTATTCTCGTTTGGAAAATACAACTTTGTGTTAGTAGTGTGCTTGTTAATTTTGCAAAGAAGGTGCATCAATGGTTCGGCGCGAAAAATGACAAGAGTGTGTCGTTTTGGCATTTAAGTACGTTATAAAGCAAAATAAAATTCTATGACATGATGTTTTTCCTTATATTTGTTCTTGAATATTTGGTGTACTTTGCATGCCTTATGATATGTTTCTTTATAAAAATGTTCACGCAATCGTAACTTTAAAATTTCAAAAAAAAATAAAATGATATAACATGATATTTTTTCTTCTATTTGTGCCCGATTACAGTATCGGTCATAGTATTAGCCGACAGCGATACCATTATTTGATAGCAACGTTAACAAACAGTCTCGTATTCAGCCTACATATATAACTTACAAAGCAATGGAAGTAAACACAAACAAGTTTCAATCTTTTCTGTTATATTTCGCTCAAATAGGCTTTATCAAAGTTTGTTTTTACAATGAAGCTACATTTTCTTTCTATTTCTCAACACAACAGTTGTATATTCAATTGTATTTCTGTGTGAATTTAAATTAAATATCCCAACTGAGTAATAGAAGTTATATCCAGCCAGCCGTTTTATGCGAATATTCGAATATTCGATTGAATGGATTTGCGAATATTCGAATACCGATATAGGTATTCGATGCCATCCCTATTTTAATGGGATATAATAAAAATATAAATCAAAGCGGCGCAGTAGGGGGCATTGTGTTTCTGATAAACACATCTCTTGTTATATTTTGTTGTTTATGATGCTCAAGCTTCAATAACGGAATACAAGGTAATACAAGCGTTTACTATTCAAAACAAAACACTAAAATCTATTAATTATAAAATTGCGAAAAAGAATAACACGTTTGAGTCAATAGTTATGCACTTACGGTCATTGTTTTAGCGGTCCTTTGGACCCCATGTTGGATTTCTCTGTTACGTTATGTACTTACAAATTTTGTTATTAGCCTAATGTGTTATTTGTCCCCTAAAACTTAAGACACCAAACTCATGAAATTTGAGTGGATATACTCACATAGTTAATTAATATTAATAGGTTTTGGTGACCATCTTGGGCGCCATCTTGAAAGAAACAACTTTCCTGTGGTGCGAATTTGGTAAACTTTTTATATGTTATAAAGGACATTCTACCCTACAAGGATCAGTTAAAATACGTTTTGTAGCAATTTTTGGGGGGTTGAGTGGTATTTTTTCATATATTGACCCGACAACTTTAATATAACTTCAGCGTGACACATGGCTTTCGGGGCTCTTTAGAGCATACAAAATGGGTCTTTCGCCGAAATCATCAAGTGCGATGCAAAATTAAAATCTGGAAATTGACGGGTTATTCAAAAGGAAAATTAAGTCCTGCAACTATATTAATGTGTGCTATTGCTTTTGGTTCCAACAGCAGTTACGACACAGTGCATGTTATCGTGTTGGGCATTTTTTAGCTTTCGTTAAGTCTCTGTATCTGATAGTTCCTACACAGAAAGAAGAGAATACTGCGCTGGGCGAACTGTTTGAGTTTAAAAGAAGAATGGGGTGCGATAATTGAGGTTCATATGGCCTAATAAGATATCAGTGATATTTAACCCAACTTAGTAATATTTCAAAGCTGTTCGTCCAGAATGATTTAATTTGTTCTTTATTATAAGCCATATTTTGTGTTGCTTATAAGCACAGTCTTTAAATATATTGACAGAAAATAAATTTGCCAATTTGGAAAAGACCTTTTCCAAAGCTATGGCATTGTGGGACGTGGCAAAGAACCGTGAGGTAGGAATTTTGAAAAACTTTCAATTTGAAAGCCCTTCCATTTTAAAGGAATAAATAATTTTTAAGTTGTTTGTTTATTATCTACATTATCACCGGACAGTGCATTCTTGGTGGATATTCAAGTGTGTTTTTTTTTAATGACAGAGTCTCGGGGCAGCGCACTCAACTGACATTGTATATTATCTGTGCTTCCTTTTTTCGGATCACTTAAGATATTTTCTTTTTAAACATAATTTAAAAAAACATATCAACTTTATCCTTAAAAGATGATTTAAGACGGGCATTATTATAACAAAATGCTTATTAAATTCAAAAAACAATATTATATTGTAATAAAAACGCTTAATTATACACACAATATGCGAAAAGTTAAATAAACTGCTCTATTAGGTTATTATTTAGGTCGTTAGAGTAAACGGAAGGAATCATATTTAATGCTTTTTTATAATAGATGGAAAACTACACAGGCTGGGCTTCATAATACGTCTACACATCAAAGGATTTAACCACAGATTGCATATTCCGGTACGTGTGATGTTCAAATATGGCTTGAATGTTTAAGGGGCCTTTTCTCAGATTTTGGCATGTATTGAACTGTATCATTAAATGCTTTATATTGATAAATTTAAACATTTGACCTAAAAATCTCCAGTAAAAAAACAAGAATACAATTAAACAAAGAAAAAAAGGAACCCTCAACTGGACTCGAACCACTGACCCCTGGAGTCCTGGATGTAAAAGTCTCCCGCTTACACCACTCGACCATCCGTGCTCATGCTAGGTGCACTCGTATTTTTATGCTCCCCCAAAATATTTTGGGGGGGAGCATATAGTCGCCGCTTCGTCCGTCCGTGTGTCCATCCGTCCGTCCGTGCACAATTTTTGTCCGGGCTATTTCTCAGCAACTAATGACCGGAATTCAATTAAACTTAATGGGAAGCTTCACTACCAAGAGGAGATGTACATATTATCAGCCGGTTCTGTTCGGATGATTTTTCATAGAGTTATGGCCCTTTGAAATTTCCATTAACTTTACATATAGTGCAATTCTTGTCCGGGCTATTTCTCAGCAACTAATGACCGGAATTCAATTAAACTTTATGGATAGCTTCACTACCAAAAGGAGATGTGCATATTATCAGGGGGTTCTGGTCGGATGATTTTTCGCAGAGTTATGGCCCTTTGAAATTTTCCATTAACTGTACATATAGTGCAATTCTTGTCCGGGCTATTTCTCAGCAACAAATTACCGGAATTCAATGAAACTTTATAGGAAGCTTCACTACCAAGAGGAGATGTGCATATTACCAGCCGGTTCTGGTCGGATGATTTTTCCCAGAGTTATGGCCCTTTGAAATTTCCCATTGTACATATAGTGCAATTCTTGTCCGGGCTATTTCTCAGCAACTTATAACGGGAATTCAATGAAACGTTATGGGAAGCTTCACTACCAAGAGGAGATGTGCATATTATCAGCCGGTTATGGTCGGATGATTTTTCACAGAGTTATGGCCCTTTGAAATTTTCCTTTGTACATATAGTGCAATTCTTGTTCGAGCTATTTCTCAGCAATTTATCACGGGAATTCAATTAAACTTTATGGGAAGCTAACTACCAACAGGAGATGTGCATATTATCAGCCGGTTATGGTCGGATGATTTTTCACATAGTTATGGCCCTTTGAAATTTTCTATAAACTGTACATATAGTGCAATTCTTGTCCGGGCTATTTCTCCCCAACTACTGACTGGACTTCAATGAAGCTTTATGGAAAGCTTAACTACCTTGAGGAGATGCGCATGTTATTAGTGGGTTCTGGTTAGATGAGTTATGGCCCTTTGAAAGTTTTAAGTTGCTAAACCATCCATCGTATTATTTTGTCCAAAGTTATGCCCCTCAAGACGTTTCCTTAAATCTGAATATATAGTGCAATATTGTGACAAAACAAAAATTGGGGAGCATCACCCGTCTCCGACGGTTTCTTGTTCACAGAGTTATGGTCCTTTGAAATTTTCCATTGTACATATAGTGCAATTCTTGTCCGAGCTATTTCTCAGCAACTTATCACTGGAATTCAATGAAACTTTATGGGAAGCTTCACTACCAACAGAAGATGTGCATATTATCAGCCGGTTATGGTCGGATGATTTTTCACAGAGTTATGGCCCTTTGAAACTTTCTATAAACTGTACATATAGTGCAATTCTTGTCCGGGCTATTTCTCCCCAACTACTGACTGTTCTTCAGTGAAGTTTTATGGGAAGCTTAACTACCTTGAGGAGATGCGCATGTTATTAGTGGGTTCTGGTTAGTTGATTTATTTAGAGAGTTATGGCCCTTTCGTACGTTGCCCCAGTATATGGTATGAAAACAGTCGTTAGAATCTCGAAATAATGCTACCAGACATTTCCATCGGAATCTTACAAGTAAAAGACTTTCAATTTCTTGTGTCATAACTTGTAAATGTATGTTTGCACTCGCTGTAATGTCCAATACTGCAAATATACCTGTTTCGCAACATTTTTATACCAAAGAATGGATCAGTAAATAGTAATAACTTAATCACGAAAGCCTTATTGAATAAAATATGTTTAATGCGGCACATTTTATTAAACATTTTTTAAAAACTGGAAAAAAAACTACATTGTTCACTAGTAATGAAAGAATATGTAGCTTTATAACGAATCCAAAATGATCTTATTCTAAATAAATGTTCACAGCAAATCTTCATTAAGAGGACAAACATTAATAACAGAGCTGAATGTGAATAACATAGTATTAAGGGCGGTTGCTTAAATAAATATCCTCATGTAATTTGAACGTATCAATCCCGTACCTATAACTATAAGTTATATCCATCCAATCCTAGCAGCGTAAATGTTTCAGTTTGTAGTTAGTTATCATGATCGGCAAGTCCTTACTAACGGTATGTTATCAAGAACATTGACATAAAGAATACACGTTTTTAACATTTAATTACATCACGGAAGACGAGCTTGTTTTCGGTCTGGTGCAGACACATTGAATCGCCGCATACGCATGGAAACCGTACATAATCCGCATCAGTAAGGATGCGAACGTGATACATGGAAATGTAACCTTTGCAGGCTATGGTGCTGAAAATATATATTGGACGGACGGGGAGTAATAATAAGTGTTGTAGCGCGATTGCACATATAGTTTAATAGACGGATGTAGCAAGTACATAGATCGCAAAGATGGTAAATAATAGTTTAAACGGAGCGGTGGACACACCTAGACTCTAAGCAATTGGATTGCACTGTTTTTCTTTATATTGATATGTTGATAGGCGGTGCAATTTGGTGTTATTTGAACATAAGCTAATAGAAATCCATACACGACTATGCTATATAGTAAACATATTCCAAGATAAGTTCCAAAAACCAAATCATTATCCCCAACTCACAAGCATCATTGCTTCTTAGTTTATGATAGCGTCTTATCAATGTTCAAACTCGTGGTCACCATATGTAACATAACATATCAAGTAAAACCGCATTAGTTCATGAAAAGAAGAAGAAAAGTCCCTTCTGGACCAATCTGAATTATTATCAGCTATATGTTTTGCACATATAGGAGTAGATACACATTATACCGCATACATTTTTTTTCTGAGAAGACTGACGTCTGAATAGCAGCACAACTTTAAAATGTCCTTTCCATGAGCCATTCGATGTTTTAAAGTATTTGAAATCATACACATCTTAAATTCCTTTGTTACCCACCAAAGATTGAAACTCAATGGTCGTGTGAAACGAGAACAGGAAGCCCCACCCTGCTATTCAATCATACACAACACAAACCATGTTATTCCAGTTTCAATGTTTTATCATATTTGACTCATGCATTGTGTTTCACATTAAACAAATACTAAAATCATAATACAATAAAGATCTGTTGTCTATAACTACATTATGATATAATAATGTGATAGTGATGAATAAATGAAAGCATATAAGTAACACATTGCAATAATTGTAATATATTCTATTGTTTAACCAATATCTGTTTAAAACTGGGTACACATTATTGATCTTTCTTTGACAGTTTTCTTTAATGAGGTATTCCATACAAAAATATGGTTTGAATAGTTAAACAGGTTAGAATCAAGGAACGTTATCTACACAAAAATGTAATTAATGCGTGTTATTTAGTTATTATTTCATACTTTAAGCAACAATTTGAACATGTGCCAAACACAATGCTGATAATTTTTTAACCAATTTATTTTTGTTTAACAAAATCGTTTTCAAAATTCAAATCTGGCAGAGTCAAATAGCAATTGTTAACAAGATTATTTCAAATAATTGAAATCACAGAACGTATTTGTGTATGCATAAGTTCAATTCATGAATGTGTTGTGTAATAATATCTTCAAATGAAAAAAAATCAAAGTCAAATGAAATAATATATAAGAATAAAGCCAGTTTTTTTTTTAGAAAAATAATACAAATTCATGAAAACAAACCACAACTTTTTAAATGATAAACATTCATAAAAAAATAATGCATTAAAATACTTAAGCTTACAAAACATTAATAAAAAATATAAATTTGTACAATAAAATTATTTAAAATAAAATTCAATTCCAAATCAAAAAGGATAAATGCAGGAATGATATCATAACAATACACGTCTTCTAGCTACTAATATATATGATTTTATTCAAAATATGTTTTCATCAATGTACAAAATGGTACAAATAATTAGCACATAATACTGAATGCAATAATCCAGTTGTACTGTAAGAGTAACTTCCCTTTCTCAATAAATTATAAATTCATAGCCTCTGATTTACATTAGTGTTTTATACTCTACAGACAAAGAAATTATATGTTTCAAACATTTATGAATGATTTATCAATGAAAGCTATATGTATCAGACCATATTTGAATTGCATATGATGCCTGATTCAAAACGAAAGTTTTCCACTCCTTTAGTATGCAAATACAAATTAAAATATTCATCTCTTCAAATAATGTTGCTTTCAAATGTTGTTATTGCAGGATTATTTAAAGACAAAAATCATAATTTTTACTTAATCATACATCTACAGTTTGAAATTTTATCGAAAGCAAAGTAATTTTTAAGTCCTCTTCATACAGTAAGTATTCACATTATTTCATTATTCCTGTGTGCACTTTAACTACTATCTCAACAGCAAAGAGCAAGTGAAATGAAATACAGCACTGAATAGTTTTGCTAATGAAAGTGTTGCATATCACTATTGCATTATAATGCACATGGGTGGACAGACAACAATCAATGTGATGACTGCTTTCGATAAATTTTTCAAGCATGCATAGACTGCAGAAATATCATGTACATATGAAATATTGTTCGTTGATAGGAAAGACTGGCTTGCTTTGTTGCATATGGTCAACGCTGTGAATGGGCAATGGTCTGTAGTGGCCTGAAGACTTCAGACATCACCATTTGGCTGTTCCTTGGGAATCACCCTCGGTGTGAGCTGGAACGACACAAACAAAAGAATGTTGACGAGTTTGACAATGTTCAATAAACTTTGTTTTTCAATTGATAGATCTCTGCTAGTACAAGAGATTGCCCAATCAGAACTATGATACACATTTGTGAATCAAGATTGATTGTAGGGTCAAAACTAATTTTGTGTTGTATGTCAGCCCAATCCTTTCAACATAACATACACTCCAGATCTAAAGCTTTTAATGTGAAGTGTTTTCAGAAGAACTTTGTATAGTGTTGGTTTGGTAACACTAAAATGTGTATTGAACAAGTTTATTTACTACAACGCAATCCTGGGCCCATCTTAACTTTGTTGGATAGTTGACAGAAACACAAATCGTTTTTTGGCCTTAACGTAAGCAGGTTCTTTGGAATTAAACCATATAACCTGTTGTAAATAAACATTTAACAGATTTTCTAAGGGACTAGAAATGCGTCAAATAGTGTACTGAGTGGTAAAGGGTTAAAACTGTAACAAATAACTCCATATGCTTACCACTAGCAAGTTCTTAGGTATGTATCCATACAGCTCCTCCGCGTCTTTGCGGGCCCAACACCAGTCCTTCTCATGCTCGTCCCCTTTCTTGAGAACTGTAAACTTGTCCCCGATTGCAAGATCAAGCTCATCTGTGTTATCCTTGCTGTAGTCAAACACTGCGAACACCGCACCATTGTTGATGATGCCCAGCTTCTCCTGAATACCTGGGAAAGATATTGGAAGCTAAATTATAAACGGGTAATGCATTAAATGTATGTAGTTAACTCGGAATGCTTCATGTATGACAATTTCAGCAGTTGCACCTTGTACACTAGAAACTAAGCTGCCCATTCAAAGTTTATATTTAAGTTTGAATAAATACCCGTGGACCATTGTAAAATAATTGTAAACATATTAAGGTAAGAAAGTTAGAAATATCCTTATTTTCATACTACATTTTACAAAATCAGTCCAAATTCTTTACGAATTTTTAAAAACATAATTATGTCCAGTTAATGTCCACAAAGATAACATCTTCTACAACATTTCCCAGGAAGCTATCCAACCAATAACATACATCATTTACAAAACTACAATACATTCCAACATTACAAAGTGACACCTACTGTTAAGGAACCCCATTAAGTTATCCAACCCATATCATACATTCCCATACTAAACTCCCATACATTCCAACATCAGAAAGCGCCACCTTCAAAGCTATTGACCACCCATCACTGTCCGGTGAGTTGACATCACAACCAAACTCCACCAAGAAGGTCACTATTTCATAATGGCCAGCACAGAAACATCACTCCGAATTTCTGTTAACTCAACCAATAAAGTGATTTAGGGTCAGGCGAATCGCACTTCGAGCTTACGTAATCATTGGGTAAAAGTGCTCCCTATAAGCAGAGCTCAAGATAAAGGGATTTTTCAATTATCTTATTAATTTTGTGGCTACGCATTAGTATCGTCTTGATGATACGATTCTAAAGAGCACTTACACCATATGATTTTATGAAGAACAAAGGTTTATTTGCCTCTTTAAGACCACTTCGGTCCCGTTATTCAGAGCCCTGCTATAAGTAAAATTAAACACTATCGTGTTGATCCACATGATCCGTTGTATTTTCAACTCACTGAATCTCAAGTTACCACAAAAAACACAAGTTCATTATGTTGACAATTATTTCCGGTCGTCACTTGAAATATATTTCTTTAGAAATAAGCGTTTTAATTTTTTTCTTAAATTGCAATTATAATATTAATAGTATTAATTAATAGTAATGTGATTTTTGAAAACAGCCAACGCCATTGTTTATATTTCACATGTGTATGTTAATAAGTTATGCATAGATTCCCAATGTGTCGCTCTTGACTATGCACATTGATTCGTACTTCAAAATAAATGTTTGGTAAGAATAGCCGTAAATGCATTTCAGGTAGAAAGTAAAACTCGGTTATCAGAGTGCCAAATTTGTTGAAAGTCTCTGTTATCCGAAGTGTCCTTTATCGGGAATCAAAATGTCTGTAACTTGATGAATACCAACTATTAAAACATGCGCTATCTTCACAATTTTCAGTATTTGAAGCACATTGATTACTCTACATGCTAGAATATAAAACAATTTCTTGCAATATTTCTAATTAGTTTTATTTTGTTGAAATGTTAACTGTTCATCCAGTTCATGCTGCCCCCCGACCGAATTATTTTTTTGGGGGAAAAATCTACCATTCTTCCGTGATATTTTTTTATCTTCCCAATAGAAAAGGATACAACATTTATAAACTCGACCATGTGCCTTGTCTAAAAAACTAATCTATAGGATATTACTTTAAAAATACTGAGGATCTTACCTCTCGCGCGTGGCTTTTGTTGTTCTCTGCTATCGAAGTTCCATCTGTTATCAAAGTATCCGCATTACCAGCGTGTCTTAGTTTAAGTTGATGTATTTATTTAGCGTAGAGATTTTCCACTGAACATTCTTAGAATAAAAAATATTTATATAAGTAATGAACACAAATAATTTGAAGTCACATACAGCTGTAGGTTTTGTAATTGTTAAATTTACTTGTTTATGCTTTCAGCAAAGAAAGTCAAAATTAATAAATAATTATATATAAGAACAATCTTAATGTTTAAGACAGCTGCAAATCTTTACTTAGAGTGAGAGTTACTTTTAGATTACTTCTTAGATGGTTCATTATTCAGAATACCACACCCGGTTTGGTGTCTGTCTGTCTGTCTGTCTGTCTGTCTGTCTGTCTGTCTGTCTGTCTGTCCTTCCGTCCGTCCGTCCGCCCGTCCGCCCGCCCGCCCGTCCGTCCGTCCGTCCGCCCGTCCGTCCGTCCGCCCGCCCGCCCGCCCGCCCGTCCGTCCGTCCGTCCGTCCGTCAGTCTGTCTGTCTGTCTGTCTGTCTGTCTGTCTGTCTGTCTGTCTGTCTGTCTGTCTGTCTGTCTGTCTGTCTGTCTGTCTGTCTGTCTGTCTGTCTGTCTGTCTGTCTGTCTGTCTGTCTGTCTGTCTGTCTGTCTGTCTGTCTGTCTGTCTGTCTGTCTGTCTGTCTGTCTGACAGACAGACATTCAAACTTGCAAACATTGTTCTTCGTGATATGTAATGGTGCATTTGAATTTTTTATCCTACATTAAAAGTTGCAATTGGTATGCCCTTTGTTCGACTTAGAAATTAGAACATCATGACATTTGTTTATTTTGTCTGGAGGATATCTCTAAAATACGTATCAACTTTACCTTAATAGGTAGATAGATCTCATTGATAAGATGTGCAATGAACAAGAACTCAAACTCGTATTTACATATGTTTCAAAGTATAGCCTTTGTATATTTCTGTATTGTAATATTGTCTAGAGCATATTAAAAAATATAATAAATATCAAGTTTAAACTAAATATGAAGGTATACCGTATTTACTGAATGTTACTATTGTTTCCATACTTTTATTCTTTTTTATACTTTTATTTTGTCTGGTGCATATGTGAAAAAGTGTAAGACCTATACAATTGGAATTTACAATGTAGGTTGATATCAATAAAGGGAAGTTTTGCGCGTACGCGCAATAACAGCTGCTTCATAATTTCAGTTTTTCCCATTGGGAATGTAAATGTTGAAATTCTGTCTTTTCTTTACAATATGAGGTATCAAAATAAAACTTCAGAAGTAGGAACCTCAAATTGTTGGGAAACCAGTTTGTATAGCTAACCTGCCAATGCCCTTTTATTAAGCTCCATACTGAAATATGTAAGGCAAGACAGTGACAAATCTATTTTTTTCTGAACCCAAATGGTTGACAGGTGTTTTAGTTGGTATGAAAGTTTGATACTACTCCTTCACAAAGTTTTCTTAATATGTACCCGAGGGGTCTGTCTGTCACAAACTTGTCCTTCCCACATAACTTGTTCTATTTACATCAAATCACGATCAAAGTTCTTACGTTTTTGAAATGTATTTCCACTTAACACTTATCTACACATTACTGTAATGGAATACAAATTCTTAATCACACTAAATAGCTTGAACAATAACAAAAATACAAGATTCAACTGACCAATAGTGGACAAAAGCTTTATGGAGCCAGTCTTACTTGCAGTTTAACGCAGAAATTGTTCTTTCTTTATCATTTTTTTCTTATTTTCAAGGAACAGGTCAACTACACCTCTGAGACCACCTTCATGACCTCAGACATGAACACATGGTTGAAAAATTCCCTGTGTGGGAAAGTTTAGTCTTCCATTAAATATTTATTTTGTGGACAGTGAAAATAATTTTATTTAGGGATGCAACAGGTTTACCGGTTAACTTACTAAGACGATTAGTGAACCTGATACATTTTTTTAAGATAAACCTTAAACATTAAAAAACAATGGTTGTTTGTTCATGAAACAAAAAATACGATATTTTTTGCACGCAACATACTGCCAATTTACGCTTGCATCTACTAAGAACAACATTCCGCATCAACGATGGCAATCAATAACGAGTCAATAAAGCAATAAAAAAATACCTGTGTCATCACAAGAAGGGGGTGGTGGATAAGTGGACCCATCGTGTTATTCGTGAAAATTTAAATTGCGAAATTTAGGGAATGGGGGCTATAACGTACTTGACACGTTTATTTAACTCGCGAAAAATATCAGTAAGTTAAAACTTTGGTTAGCTTATTTTGACACAATATTATTGTAAGCGATACGACGCGAACGTTAGAGGCACAACCAAAACTAAAATAATGAAACCTGAAAATGAACATTGTTAAGGTGTGTAGTTCTACGAAGTTCTTACAAATAGGCCTTTTTGTAGTATAAATACATACAAAATCAAACATACATTTACATTTATTTTTTCCTCTTATTGCTTTCATCAATGATTGGAAATAATGTGTTTGTTTATTCTTTTTCAATTTTCACAAGTTTCAAATTTACTTACCGGGAACCTTTTGTTTTAAGCTCACCTGAGCACAACGTGCTCATGGTCAGATTTTGTGATCGCCTTTTGTACGTCGTGCGTCGTCAATCGTGCATCGTCAACATTTACCTTTAGACTCTAGAGACCACTTTTATTGTCCAATTTTAATGAAACTTGGTCAGAACATGTGTCCTAATGATATCTTGAACGTGTTTGAAAATGGTTCCGATCTTTTGAACAACATGGTTGCCAGGGGACGGGGCGATTTTTCTTATATGACTATAGTAAAACCTTGTTAACACTCTAGAAGTGTCACATCTATAGTCCAATCTTTGTGAAACATGGTCAAAACACTTGTTCTAAAGATAGCACGGCTGAGTTCGAAAATGGTTTTGGTTCGAAAGAAAATCATGGCCGCTAGAGAGTCGGACATTAATCCTTAAATGGATTAAGTGAGACCATGTTAATACTCACGAAGTTACACTTTATTGAAATCTAAATGAAACTTAGTCAGAATACTTGCTCTAATGACTTCTCGGTTGAGTTCTTCTGGTTTGATGAAAACCATGGCCGCCGGGAGGCGGGGCAGTTTTCCTTATATGGCTTGTTGGCGCTTTATATTAGCTTAATTTATTGGCCTATCTTCATATCATAAAATTTGGTCAGAACAATGCAATCTAGGCTGAGATTGAAATTGGGTCATGTGAGCTCAGAAACTAGGTCACTATATTAAATTAAAAACATGTGATTACTCTAAAAGTCACTTTTTGGTCCAATCTTTATAAATCAGCTCGCACTTTTTAAAAATTGTCTAGTCCCTGGTCAGATTTCAATAACAAACGATACTATTGTTTAACTTGGTGTTTCTAAACACTACATTCTGGAAAGCAATCAGTCGAGTAAATTAGGTAGCAAAATAGCAAATAAGCAATTGATTTAGTTTTAATTTATTCTATCGCGAATTACATAAACATTACAAGTATTGACCTATTTCATCCCTATTATTAATCATATAAAAGCCATATAAATGCCATGTATGCATCTATAGTAAATAGCATCAGAACCCTTTTTACATACCAATCATACAGTAATGTAAATATTCCATTTGCACCAAATACTCTAAAAATATTTTAGGTGAACAGGCGCTTCTAGTGGAGACATATATACGAACACGATATCAAAGATTATCAATTTATTACATATTTACATATCGCTTATGCACTATAAAATGATTATTAGTTTGTTGCAGCCATTTAAACAAAGATCAGCTGGATCCATTGAACAACGGCTACGATTTAATTAAGTTTATTGACCTTGCAAATGAAAAAAAGAAAATGCTTGGGAATAAAAAGAAGTCCATGGCTGCTGACAAGATAAACCTGACTAGGTATGAACACTTTAACAGATGAGTGTGAAAATTATTGTATCTGTATATTGTTTATACTTCAGATGCAATAGCTTTTCATGCAATATTTAAAATTTACAATTTCTTGCCAATCAAACTTTTGCTATTTTTGTGAACTCCCTTATTTAAAGATTTAATAAATAGCAATATGGCTTCCCTGAAAAACCCTCTCCCCTTCGGGAGTCTCCAATAAATTAACATAGGATAACATGATTTTGTGTATTTTTTTCATTAGTTTGTAGCGTAGAATAAAAGGCTATCAGTAATATTTTATTTAGCGGGCACATATCTCAGTTCTTGAGAAACCCAACTTGCAAACTTGTCAATAGATTCACCAGTTATTTGTTACTATTTCAGCTCATTGCATGCTTGAGGAAAAGCTAGAGGAACGCCCGATGGAGGATAGGGAGGATTCCGAAACTCGCCGAGACCTGTTGACCTTCAGAAGTATCAACTGTATCACCAGGCGCCTAGTAGGACCACTAACAAATACGAGGAACGTTGCCCCAAGGGCAAGCCACTTTGCGCGAATGAGAATCATTATAATGCCAAGAAACTGCCGCATGATGAATTGTATTTTTTTGGATTGAAACATTTCCATGATTCCACTTTGGTCCTGCAACTTTGTGTTAATTGCAGTTATCTGAACGCTTATTGTGGCTACAAACTGTTCCTTTTGTATGTTATTAAAATATAAATTGAATTGCAAAGTATCCATATTGTGTTGTTTTTTAAATAACAATGTTCTTTATGTAAATTTTTTTAAACAAACTGGATACTGGTTTAGAACATCTCTCTGGTTCCCCTTTACTTGAGATAAGTCGCAATTGAATGTACACTTTTATGTTCTCATGAATTATGTCTTATTTTCATCTCAATCCAATTTATCATTCTATTTTACAATTGCTGCTAAGCTAACCAGAGCATGATGTTCTCATAGTGAACTATTGTTGTCAACCTATTTATTGCGTCCTCCTTTTTGTGCCGTCTGTCTTCAACTTTTAGCTTAATACCACTCTAGAAGTAACTTTTTTCCAAACTTGATGAATCTTAATTATAATGTTTACCTTAACAATTTTTAGGCACGGTTACAAGCTGGATCATGTGCGCTGAAAAATAGGTCACAATTCCAAAGCCTAGAAAAACGTTGTTACCACTCTAGAAGCCCCGTTTACAACCCAATCTTGATGAATCTTTGTCAGAATGTTTATCTTGACAATATATTTGTCGAATGTGAGTCTTAGTCACGTGTGTCCAAAAACTAAGTCACCAGGACAAATCTTAGCAAAACCTTTTACTACATTATAGGCCACATTTATGACGCATATTGATTAAACTTTTTCAAAAGTTTAATCTTGGCAATATCTTAAACATTTTCGATTCTGTGTCACGTGCGTCCAAACAAACTGTATTGACCAGACGAGTGGCTCAATCCTGATGTAGCTAGGTCATGATGTTTGTCTTGACAACATTTCGGCCAAGCTCAAATCTGGATTAGGTGCTTTCATAAAATATTTAAATATGTAAAATAAGGCCATTTTAAAATCTAGGTCAAACGGGGTCAATAACGCGAGTATCAGGTCATCAATTGGTTTCCGTGAACTCGGGTGTGCGCGTAATAGGCCATCTCCTACTAGGGGTCTCCATGCACCCCCCCCCCCTCCTGGGATTAATTTTCACCTATACCAAGTTGTTCAGTAACTCAAGTAAGTAAATTGTTTCACTTGTCCTCAAAGATAAACTCAATTGAAAGTGTTTATATCAACCAGTTTCCGTGGCATCGCCACTAAAAATTGGAAAACGGACCAGGGCGATTATTATTATATTATATCTGTCGTAATTCAAACAAATTAGTGTTTAAACAAAAGCTACACATTGTGCTTTATTTTAAAGACCAAGTTATATATTTATCTCATTTGCATATTCATGAATATTAATGAGAAACACACACAATCGGGAAAAATAGACAAATATCACTATTATAGACTGAAATATTTTAAGTACAGACTGTTTTCAGTAAATATGTGAATGTCAGCATAAGCCACTACTTGCAGACATTCAAAAAGAGCTATATAAAGGACATTTCTTTAAGCTAAATATATTTAACACAAAAAGTGGGTGGGTTAAACATAAAAAACAAGGAAAGTAACACAATCTCTTCCTTTTAGTTATTTAGTTGCTCATTGCTGCTTTTACTTGTTCTTTTAATTAAAATACATTTTGTGTATACTGTTTAACTGTCTTCCTTGCCAACTCTTTCCGTTTCAGTATCACTTTCATCCGTGTCATTATCTTCTTCAAGTTCATTTGCCATGTCATCCAATACATCAACAATTTGAGGCGGTAGTATATCTCCATCAATCCAAAGAGGTTCAATCAGGCCTGTATCAGTGTTTTTGGTCCATCCATGTCCTTCCGTTACAAGTGGTATATCTGGATCGAGTATGTGTGACCTTTTCCATATGCCAACTTGAAAATTCACTCTACGGATGTGTTGCAGGTGACATTGCTTACAGGGAGGCAACACTGACAAGTCTACATTCTTTGACGCATGTGGGCTATCATCACAGACCTCCTTTATTGTAAGAAAACGCAATTTATCTACCTAGTCGGTTCTAGCATTTCCATACAAGACACACGTGAATATATCCAATTCACCCACTACTTCGTCTGCAACTGTCCAGGTATTTCCTTAAGCAGCCATTGGAGCAACGGTTCGTTGCCTTTTTTCCATCTTGTCAATATCCCTTATTAGCATTGGAACTACTGATGGGTTATTGGCCAAAACTGACAAATCGAAAGGTTTAAAACACGTCACTGAAGGGACTGATCATGCAGATATTCCAAAAGACAAAACATTAGTTATAGAAGATGGTAATGCATTATTTTATTCGATGAAAGACATCCCGTCAAATTTTAAACAAATTTCTGAAAAACTATTTAACATGACACCGAAAAAGACAGATCTCATATTAAGTACAGACATGTAGAAGCAAGGGTCTGTCAAAGCAATGGAAAGGAAACGTCGCGGGTGTGGAGAAAAACTTCTGGTGAAAGGCGAAAACACCAAAAAACCGGCTGACTGGAGGAATTTCCTCACAAATTACGAGAACAAGCAACAACTTGTGAAGATCATGTGCAAGTCATGGGAGAGCGATGAAAATGCAAGTAAACTAGAGGGCATGAAATTTATTCTGGTTTGTGAAGGAGAAGCCTTTCAGTTCACAACAAGAGATGGAGAAACCACTTAAAAGACACTTATTCAAGACCTGAAATCGACACAAGAGGAAACCGACACTAGAGTAATTTTGCATGCCCTGTATGGGAAAGAACAGGGTTACAACACTATTCAAATTCGAACCCCTGACAGTGACATATTCTTCATAATTTTGTACTACATTCAATTATTTGACGGTTGCAAGATACTTTTTGACACTGGTGCTGGCAATCATAGAAAGCTATTTGACATGAATGAAGTAGCTACGGGATTAACTGAAGAGTTCAGATCAGCAATTTTAGGTATACATGCATACTGCGGTTGTGACACAACAAGCGCTTTCAAAGGAAAGGGGCATATCAAACCTATTAAGTTGATGGGAAAAAGACCACGAACCGTTGCTCAAATGGCTGTTTAGGAAATACCTGGACAGTTGCAGACAAAGTATTGGGTGAATTTGGATATATTCACGTGTGTCATGTATGGAAATGCTAGAACCGACTCGGTAGATAAATTGCGTTTTCTTAAAGTCTCTATAACGATCAAAATCAACGAAAATTTCGTAAAGTATTTCGTAAAATAAAGTAAACACCTAAACGATCAGTGTTCCTTATAGAAATAGCCACAATTTCAACGCTAGATGTGGTATGATCACATAGATATTTATAGATACAAAATGCTCGTTTTTATTTATTTGTGACACAATTAATTCCATTTTATTTTTACCGCGAATATATCTATTCATACGACACACGAACACTAAAAGTGTACCATGTTAGTGTTCATGTTTCGTATGAATAGATATCGTTGCGGGACATAAAAATGGAATTAAATATGCAAAACAATAATAAAAACGAGCATTTTGTATCTACAAACATCTATTTTACCAGACCAAATCTGGCGTTGAAATTTCGGAAATTGCCATAAGGAACAATGATTTTTAATTGTTTAGCTTTATTTCACGAAATATTGTACGAAATTTTCGTTGACTTTGAGTAGGAATGTTACTTCAAAATAAAGGAGGTCTGTGATGATATATAATGGAGAACACTCTACTCAGAGGTTTTCAAATGTGGTTAAAACAAATTGTAGTAAAATATACCGCGCATTCAGAGAGAAGATGTACCATGAATATATTAACCTGAAAATATTCATAAGAAATCAAATTGCTTTTACAAAATGTTATATTTGGAACAAGCAACACTACATTATGATACTAAATATAAAATTAATACTGATGAATTGACCAAATTATTAACTTATTCTAAAGCGGAAATGTTAGATTATTTTAAGTTTTCGGACACCCCCTTTTTTAGACAAAATAATTATTTTTCGTGACTATATTTTCGGACATACGTGTTTTCGTCCATAATCAATGACTACAATTTTTCGGACAGTATATTTTACAGCGCTATTTTACTAGATTTCTTCCCTGTTTTCTCTTATCTGAAACCCTTCGATCATGGAGTTTTACAACCGGATAAGGGTCATAAAATCTGGCATAAAATGCCCTGATGGCAATAGACCATTACACTCGCGTTATTGGGTATTTTACCATGTTTACCGGTAATAAACAATAGTTTCACCCAACAGAATTTCAAATTATATCGTATTCAGGAAGTAGTATGGTTGTTTTTTTAAACGTTTTTATATACCACTTCAGGTAATAAATTACAAATAAGTAAAGTTGTATTTTGTTTAAAGCATAGAAAGGAGAGTACAACACAATACAGTTACTGCACATTTATTAATTGGTTTTATTTCAAAAATTAATTGACAAACAAATATAGCATATTGTATCTAAATTTTCGGACACTCGTACTTTTTGAATATTTTTATATCTTAATTTTCGGACACGATTGTTTTAATAGTTCGAAAACTTAGAGTAATTACGGTATTCTTAATTAACAAGAGGTGTCGTTTCTCTTTTGTGGATAGAAGTATTAATTATTCATATAATATTACTCTCCATTTCTCAAAACAGGGATTTATACCGTGTATTCAGAAGGAGAGAAAGCTTAAACATTTTTTAAAAAGGAGACCAAATTGCTTCTTAAATGCAGTAAATAAAATAGAAACAGGAACGATAGTAAAAGAGTAAAATCAGTCTTGAACAAATTATTAAACAAAGACCGAAATGGTTTCATCTAAGGCAGGTTAATGGGGGAGGTAATACATGAGTATTTAATGGTATTATGAGCTATACTAAGTGCTACCAAATTCCTGGCCTACTGATGATTTTGAAAGAATTTTGAAAGGTTCGATACTTTTTCATTTAGTTTTATTAAACAAGAGTTTGATTATTTTATTTTTGTTCAAGATCTTCATAACTCTTTCTTTTAATTATATGGAAATGCAATCCATTTAACGGGTTTTGTCAGACTTCTTTTATTATAAGACGTTGTTGCCGACAGGGAGATCCTATTTCAGCATATGTATTTATACTTTTGGCAGAAATACTAGCGATTAAACTAAGGAAATTTAATTAAATAAAGGGAATATAACTTTGCAAAGAAGAATGTAAAATATCACAATTTGCTGATGATACTTACACATTAATAGACGGGTCAGAAGAATCATTGAAAAACTTATTAAAATTGTTGCACTCGTTTTCACAATATTCAAGTCTGAACGTGATTAGAACAAGCAAATTCGTTGAATTGATATTTCCCAAAACAAACAATCTCAAAACAAACATTCCATAAATAAATAAATTATGTTTATGAAATGGGTGCTTATCCGTTGATATACGGTATAATCATAAAAAATAATCAAGTGTATGGTAATTGTGTTTATGCATTGAAATTCTCCTCATTGATATCTATTCACCCATGAAGTTTCATGTTGAAATCTTTTGCGTAACTATGTGAGATATTACCTTGAAAAGTTACATCATATAAACATAACAAAGGGCATAAACTCTTAGTTAAAAAAGTGTTGGTTTATGATTATTGTGCATGGCACTTCTTCCCATTAATTTCTACACGCCCATGAAGTTTCATGTTGTAATGTTGTATCGTATCTGAGATATAGCTCTGACAAGTTCCTTCATACAAAAAAAAGCAAATGGCAATAATTCTTTTTTAAGAAAGGGGAGGGTTGTGGTTCTTATTCATTTCACTTCTCCTTATTAATATCAATGCATCCATAAAGTATCATGTTGAAGTTTTGCATGGTATCTGAGATATAGCCCTGAAAAGTTAAATAACACAAACAAAAACAAAGGGCAATAACTCTTATTAAAGAAAGTCTAGTGTTATTGTTCTTGTGCATGGCACTTCTCCTCATGATATATATACACCTATGAAATTTCATGTTGATATCCTATATAGTTTCTGAGATATAGCCCTAACATGTTTTGTGACAGACGGACGGACGGACAACGCCAATTCTATATCCCTCCGTCTTTGGCGGGGGATACAAAACTGTTCTCTGAATAGGAGCCTTGAAATACAGCACAATATCCATAAAACAAGGTGAAACAAGTGTAGGAATGTACCAAATTTAATTTATTTGGTTTAACATTAAATGATTCACAATCCTAAACCGATTGGACTAAAGTATAATGGCAAACTATTAAAATTAGCAAATATCATTACACATTTGAACAGAAGCGATCTCACTGAACGTAACGTAAAATAACTGTTGTAAAGACCTGTATACTTATATTGTTTTCTGGAACGGCGATACAAATGTAAATGAAAACTCCTTTTTCTTTTCATGGAAGTTGAAAAGTACAATATCTGCACGCAAAAGGGTAGAAGTTCTACCAACTTTTCAGGGTCTTAAGGCAATCCGAAAAGAAGATTAGTTTGAAAAACTTATACAAGCACAATATGTGAATCAATAAAGGAATTGTTTGTATCGTTATATATTAATATGTCATTCGTAAGGCATGAATAACCAAAATTAACGTTGTTAACCAATCAAGTTTAATTATATATGAAATTTGCAAAACACATTTCTTGGTTGTTTTGTGTTATGTTGGTGTTATTATTGTTTGCACATTTGATTCATGATTAAATTGTAATGTTTTGTAAAACTCAACTCTTTGTTTAAAATCAATTTTTGTTAATAGTGTCAATTATTAATGCTATTTGCAAAAGTTAGTTAAATTGAGTTCTATGCTGTTTAAGCACTGTAAATATTGTTATTATTATTTGGTAATTCATCAATAAGAAATACAGAATAGTATTAAAAGTAAAGATGGTAAAAAGGTAGAAGGAAGTGTATGCCCCTTGGAGTGAATGATAAAGTGTGCGAATTTATAGTAATTACACAGTTAAACCCTGGTGGTTATATATAAATGTACTTGTCTCGGTAAATTGTGTGCAAATACCTTTATTATCAAATGAATAAAATCATTTGAAGAACAAAATTTAAATGAAAATAATACTGCTAGTTTCGACGTCCTATTTAACATTTGTTGAATTGTAAATTGCTCAACGGGTTTAATTTAAACTCAGTCAAGACAATACGCAGCATATTAAAAATATTAACAAAACATTCGGATGACGTTTTTTTTCACATCCATCATACACAGTGTTCTAATTAGACATTCGTATGTCAAGTTAGCAATGTGAGAAGAGATAAAGAGATAGTTTGCACTACCAATTTTACAAGGTTTATCTTTTATTTTAGACAAACCTAGTGATAAAATTGCTTCTTGTGTATTGGTATTTGAACAAAGTATAGTCATAATGAAATAAGTTATTGAAAATAATACGTCCTTTTTAAAAATCATAATTGAATACAAGAAAACACTAATTCCAATGTGAGATCTTTATCCATTGTTTATATTGGTCCCTGGAAAAATTCCACGTTTAAAAAAGTGCAGTACCTGAAAATGCCGAATTCCAACGAAGTATTGATATTACAACTGCATGTAGACATTCTTCACTTGCGTCACATGGTTAAAATACTGTCACACTTTTAATCTATTGACTAGGTACTGTACGAATGGCATATCTACGGTAACTTCTTTTTGGGCATGTGCACGTTAACATGTTCATTCAAATTGCGATCTTTTTTTAAACCACAATAACCAGGCATTATACATGCGGTGATATTATGTGGTGTAATCTCTAACAAGGTACATTTCAGAACTCCTCCCAAATTGTGATTTTAATGTCATTAGCCCAAGCACTATCAATTCCAAATAAACCATATCATTGGTGACGAATTTATACAACTTAAATGTAATCTTAAAATATGTCAATAATGTCTTAATTAATAAAAATAAAAGTTTCTGTAGCAGTAGTATCAATGGAAAAATTAAAACAAGTTCTGTGATTTGAAGTTTCAATTTAATACGATATCTATTTAAGCCCGTTTTACTCCTAGTTTTAACTTCGTCGTTTATTGTCCCTATATTGCTGATTTGTTCATTTTGTGTCAATAATCTATCTGTTCCATTATCGTCGATATTCACGTCCTCTAAAGAACTTTCCATAACGTAGCATTGATCTGTAGAAATCATCTTTTTATGATAATCCTGAGATATCTTATTCCAGGAAACCAAGACAGCAGATCTTTCAAGTTCCGCACATTGGGTTTTTCGAAAGCTTGTCAATATGTCCATTTCACAAGCAATATCAACACTGATTGGATCATTTAAGACGGACGGACCATACTTCAATATCATCGGAATACTAGCAAGCCATACATCGTAAAGAGCGCCAACAAAAAAAGATTAATTCCAAAACTTATGTTCAAAATAATTCACGAGATCACGTGTATTCGTACTACTCATTTGGCAGACTGTTAATCTACTGCATACATATCCTAAACACAAACCTTTAACAACGTTGTGTAGGCAATCTGGTTGAAGGTCTGTTCCCATTAGGATACATTTCGTTACGTCAGCTTCAATGATCTCATCCAGTTTTTTAACTAAAGCTCTTCGTTTTCTCCGAGAAATAAGGTTAAAAAGCAGATTTCGTTTTGGAATCATATAATATGGTAAGTTGTTTGTCTTTAAGCATCGTTTGAAATATTCAAGTGCGTCCCTGAGACAAGTAACTAGATTTTCTGGTCGGAACTCGTTGAATGGAGTGGATTCAGCCTGCCAAAACAGTACGTTTTTCATTGCAAAAGACGATATTTCACCGCACACAGGTTGTAAAATATACTTTGCAATGAGTTTAAGTAAAACGTACATTTTTATATGTGTATTGTTGAGCGTACGTAAAAGATACATCTCCCCTATGGTGAAACATAACCGCCACTGAAGATCAGCGTTCGGTGTGCCCTTTTGTGCCACCGGCACTACTGTTGCTGGGAGACTTACCACGTAGTCTATGGTTTCTCTCGATGGCCATTCAAAACGCCGTACTCGTGACGACCACTCATTTAACGTGTTGTTGCAAACACATGGAATTCCTCGAACGTAATCTATCTTCTTATTTAAATTCATAGCAAACCTATCTTCTAAATATCGATAATTAAACGTGTCAACAATTTTTGGCCAGGAAGGGCCTTTTCTTTTCAAAAAAAACTGTGCATTTAGCAATGTAGCCATTAGAAGTAGCAAACATGTCATCATTCTTGCTCATAAATTTATCAGCTGATAGGAATTGTGCTCCAAACCGCCGTACAATTGCATTTTGAATATCATCATGGACGCAAAAAGCCTCGTGTGTTGGTTGAGCTTTAAGTAGATAGTGTCCTGGGTATGTTCGTGTACAGTCAAGGTAAAACAATACTTTCCGTTTAATTGTCTGATGGGAAATGTTAGTGCTTTCCAAACAAATGCATGACGTGAGTGTCTGTAGAACATCTGTGTCATTAATAAACGATAAACCAATGCCTTCACGTTGACTTCCAACAAACATTCGGTCTATATCATTGCGCTTTTGAATATTACGCGCAGATAAGTTTGTAGCTATGGTACATTTATCAAATAGACAAATCCGCTCATTAATCGCAATTTCGTTGAAGCCCAACGAATTGAGAAACTCGTCGAGTTGAATAGAAAGACGACTGCTGATTGATTCTGCCATTTCCAGTATTCTGTGTTTTCTAAAAATATAACTGAAAATATAGATAATTATTGCAAATAAAATAAAACAAAACCGTGTTAAAAAATTCACCACTTTCAGTTCACCTGAGCTAGGCTTTTGTGGTCACTCTATCCACGGTGCCCGTCGTCCGTCGTATGTCGTCCGTCGTTAACTGTTAGTTCGTTACCACTCTAGAGTCTAGAGTCGTTAGTCTAACCTTTATGAAACTTGAAAAGTGTGCTTATCCTGACAAAATAGGGCAAGTTCGCATGTGGGTCAAGTGCGTCCAAAAACTAGGCAACAGTTCAATTATTGGAAAAAAACATTCTTACCACTATAGAAGCCACATTGATTACTCAATCTTAATAAACTTGGTCGATGTTTCTCTTGACAAAATCTAGACAGATATTGAATCTGGGTTAATTGGGTCCAACAACCAGGTCACCAGTTAAAATCTTAGATAAACCTTGTTACCAATCTAGAAGCCACATTTAAGACTCAATCTTGATGAAACTTTGTCAAAATGTTTGTATTAGAAATATTGAGTTCCAGTTCGAATTTGGACACTTGGGTTCAAAACATAATTCCGTAGGCATCAACCCATTTTTAGATTAAAAATTTAAGGAATGGCTTAGAACAAACAAAAACTTCAAGAGTTTGAAAATATACAGGCTATCACTGGTGATCATGTAATTAACAACATGTTCTGCATGAAAAATGATTTAGATAGAGGTGGTTAATGCAAAATTTTACTCATATTGAAACAATTCTTGAAAATTCCAATTTACACAATAGTGTTTATTCTTAGACTTGAGTCTTAGAATTGTTTTGTGAAAACCGACCCAAGTGGGATTTAAAAAAAAACAACATAATTGTCACCAACATAGAGGGCGCATTACCGACTCAATCTTGATAAAATTTATTTTATTTTATTTTGATTATATTGAGGCAGTGTTAAAAAACACTAGGCCACCATGTCAAATCTTAGAAAAAACTTGTTACCATTATAAAGGCCACATGTATGAGTTTTTTTGATGGAACATTATCAGGATGTTTATCTTGACAATATCTGGGTCAAATCCCAGAAACTCCGTGAGAACTCTCTAGAGGCCACATTAATGATAAAATCTAGATAAAACTTGGTCAGAATGTGTATCTTGACAAAACAAAGGCTATGTATAAATATCGGAAAAAAAACCTTGGTAACCTGGTCAAGTGTTTGGCAAACGGTGTACCTTGAACATAGATCAGCTCTTAAAGCATTCATGGCCCTCGTGTTATCAATATATCTTTTGGCACACAATTAATAATTTCCACTTTCAAATTCAAATTTTACATTTCGTTTTCCGCTTTGCACCCACATTATGTTTTATAAAAAAAAGTATTCGTCCAAATTAATATCCATATGAATGATAACATTCGTATATAATCATCTGCCAGGAAAGTAATTCCATCCAGTAATATTATATATAAGATACAGTAAAAAAATACCTACGACAACCACAACAACAAGAAATTTCGGGAGGGGCGTTTCTATGGTACGTTCTTCCCGGAATTAAAATTAAACTTGTTTAAACACATATAAACCTTATGTTAAAATCTGCGTGACTTATTAAATTTTGAAGACTTAATTTTTCTAAATCAGGATAATTTTATTTTCGAGTTACTGAACGTCAGTTCTTCATTTATTAAAACATTGACCTTCGATGCACGGGAAATTGAAATTCTTGTCTCCTAGTATTCGGCATAACATTGTGTTTTTATAAACCGACCCTGAATTGCTAGCATTGCTGTAGAATATCTACTAACAACGTTTCATCATACGGGATAAAGCTTGTTAGTTTAATAAAATCAGCCAAACCATAGCTGAGAAATAAGGTCAATTAAGCAACAAGTTTAACTAGCCAGAACGCTGCCACAATTACAAGGTTATTATTAGCTTGCTTGTTCTTAAGTCTAGCAAAAAAACGTATTAATAACTTCTTACCATACTCAGGAAATAATTCCGATGGAGTTTTTTGTCACAACACATTTTCAAACGTTATTATTATTTTTCCATGTTGACGATAATGTCACTAGCAAGTAAATACAGCACATACGGCTACATATCAAAAGCTACCCTAATGTAAAGATAACAGTATTGATGTGCATACCAAGCTATCTTTCGAATAAACACACAGGGAGATATTTTAGCGAACATTTGATATTTTAAAACCTTATCGAGTTTGGATTTTCCGGGTTTTTTTCAGTTTGCATATTGTCAAGTAATGGTATTTTATGACATAGCAGTGAAACGGTAATTTTCAAATTTTGATTCAAGTATGTTTGTTTAACTAAATGTTAGCGTTAAAGTGAAGACAGAACCCACATTCAACTGAAAATACATGCAGGAATATAACAAACATGCCAAATACGGTGAAGCACCTATTTAGTTTTTGAAAAATGGTTCAAACATGGTTACAGTTTCTCTCATTTATACATTGTTAACCATCCCAATAATTAAATATTATTTTCTGTCAACAATGTGATTTAGATAAATATATAGTATAAATAGGTTTAAACTCATGTTGTAACGATGGTTTTGCCTTTTAAAACCCTACTCGCAAATTAAATGATAGCCTTTGTTTTTCAAAGCAGTATTATAATTGATATTTTAAATTTGAAATGTAAACGCCATTTCATAAATATCGACTCGCTTCGAAAATAGGTCAGTGTATTCGTCTCAGCATAATGTTACAATATATGAGTAGATTAGAGATAAACCAAATGCATACCGAGTATTACGCTATTTTATTGTTCAAAGATAATTTATAAGTCGAGTGGCACATGCCGACAAAATTCAAACAGGTCAATTTAAACTATTATAATGATAAGTCAATACGCTATACCGTCAGCCGACGAAATACTGCTTTTTATACAAGACAGTTTCAAAACTTGATGCGATATCACGCTGACAATACCGTTGGTAGCATTTAGGTTATCGATTAAATAAACCAAAGGACAATTATGAGATGTGTTTTTGTACTAATCCGTGAACATAATTTGGATCAGCAAGCGTTCATATAAGAAACAAGTCAATCCTTATAAGAGAACGAATTGTTTAATTTATTTTGTATTGTAAAGTTATATTTCACGTTGTTTAGAAATTTTGTTAAGAATCAATTTGCTCAGTAATGGGTGCTGTAACTTTTAGGACGTGTTTTGCTTTGAACATAGTGATTGGGTTTCCTTACCGTAAAACCACAGGGATTTATACCCTCGTTAGAATGTGTATAATACCAAAGGAGTTAAGGAGGCGGTCATATGGACTCCGGGGGGGGGGGGGGGAGGGGTAACTTCCCAAATTTTAGGGTAGGGGTGTCCCGATGAGACTTCCGAAATGTGACCCATTTTATACCGGAACTCTGATAAAGTAGACCTATTTTGATACAAGATTTTTGTAAAAGCAGACCCATTCGTATACGATACCATTGAGAAAGAGGGCCCATTTCAATACAAGAATTTTGATAAACTGGACCCATTTCAGTGCTATAATGACAACAACAGAAATGTGTAGGTAGAGTTAGTTCATCTTTACACATTGTTTCTCTTTGTTGAGCTAGAGATATATCTAAACTGTCTACGAAAACAGATTGGTCACTTTACAATTCGTCTATCGTAATAGAAATCTCAATTGTAAATATGTTTTCAACGGAAATTAAATATGTTTTCTTAATTTACTTTCAAAGCATGTGATAACGATTTCATGATTCCACACATAATCAAAATTTTCTACAAAAAAATATATTATTATCCAAGATGTCACAGTGGCAGAGTATAATTCCGTGTACACATGTAGCGTAAAGTCGGTAATTTTGACGGTCGTCTAATTCCGACACAATTTTCATAAATCATTTGCTGTAACTGCACTTTTCCTGGCACTTTTAGATTATGTAACGATTTCGTCACTTAATATATGACGTATGTTAATATATGACGTCACATTATCATCTTGGTCGATCAAGCAACAGATAAAAACAGTCAAGTTTCTGCATCTTTCTCGCTACTGATTGATACCCATTTATATACAAGCATGACACTTATCATACCCATTTTGATACTGATAATATCAAATCTATATGCATGTATATACATGCAAATTTCCTATTTGAATACCCATATCTATACTAAGATGCTCAAAACCATACCCATATCTATAATTTTTGTCGAAAAACACCCCCACAAAAAAATCGGCACACCCCTATATACCCGTATATAGGAAGTTACCCCCCCCCCCCCCCGGGATATGGACAGACGTTTCCCAGCTCATTCCGATAATAACAGGCTTCATTACGAAACAAAGCAGCGACATAGTCGGGTCGGAAAATATAATGCGTTCATAAGAAGACCGATTTCACGTAAGCGATACACACTGATACATTTTGGATTCTGTCGAGCATATGCAACCTAACATGAAGCGTTTGTATGCAACTCCCAAGTTGGCACGATGGTTCTTCCTCACAATACAACAGCTGTGGCATATTTCCTTTTTATTGAGATCAATGATGCGAAATTGTGAATGGCGGTATAACCAATTTTTACGAATTTTTTCCAATACCAATACTGAAAGAATTTTGCAACACGCCTGGATTGTCCGGGCTTTTTATTGTCGCTGTTCAAGTGTGGTCAGTACATTGTCTTCTGTAATAAGTCGCATATCGGAATTAATTTATGAAGGCCTTATTAAACAAAAAGTGACTTGTGTTTAGTGCAAGGCAAGGTTTTGGGTATGGCTTTCCCTTATTCCTTGTTTGAGAGGTATGGTATTGGTTATCTTTAAAAAAAATAAGACGGATGTATCAACGGACCGATTCATGGCAATTTTCATTCCCGCTTCGTTTTGCAGAAGGACCATCAAACGCGTATTGATAGGAGTGGAATAGGAACAACGGTGTGGCTCAATCTTTACAAATTATTCGCATCCATTATTGCCGAAACAAAGCGACACATTGGACATGTTGACTAATGCTCGATTTTTGAGAGATAGATATTTAGTACAGTTTTGTTATTTATTTGGTACAACTACACTATTAAACTCTAAGTTATGAAGATAGATATAGTCAACTATGAATCACATCCCTGCCAAAGGTCATAATTAGATGGCTATAATGATATGATTCGTGTTCAGCAAGTTCGCAGCGAAACCGACAAAGGTGGACTTGCGCTATCCTCTCATTTCAGAAAGTAATTGTGGAACGCTTTGGCTCGTGTGCAAAAGAAAAACGCACACATATACACGAACACACTCCATCTCCCAATGAAACTAAGATATAAATTATGTTTGTCACGAACATCAATATGGACTTTATAAAAAATTAATAATAATATTCGAACAATTAATGATACTTTCGATCTGCAAAGTTGAAAATTATTTGCTGACTTAATTCAGTATCTTAATGAAAGATATTTCATAGTTAAAGTAAAAGAAATTTCGCGGAAATTATTGCATGTTTGGTAGTGTACTTTGTTATTGTCTCGAAATATTTTAAATGAAAATTAAGTTGATTGTATTAATCTTTATTTTTTATTTGAAAAAAAAAGTAGGAAAATCGGAAGCATCGGTATATCATTCATGAATGAGCAACCGTTAAATGTATATAAGACATGAAATGATAACGATGCAATATAACATCATATAAAATAGTAAAGATTGCTTAATTGGAAGAAGATTGAGAACGAACGTTAAGCGACATTTTGTCATAATGACACATGGGGATAATTTTGTGTTGTATGGCAAGAAAACAAATCATTTCTACAAAGCAATGAAGTTTTTTGTAGTTTACCGACACTTAATTGCATATGTTCTGCTCCGCATACAGAACTTTCCACAATGTTGTTATTATGTTAAACTTGACACTAGGAAAAATGTCCTACTCTTAAACAGTTGTTATAGCGAATTTGAAATGTTAACGTTTAATATTTATTAACTGTGACGGATCTTGAGCATAATGGGCCAATAAGTCCATCTTTTTTCTTAAACGTCCTGGTATACATTTTTAAGGACTTTGAGACCATAGGGTCACTAGCTTGTGGTAATAGGGTCTTTATGAAGCCTTAATTGTTATACGTTTCTGAAATTCGTTTAGAAAAAGATAACTAGCTTGTTAAAAAATAGTTTTTTAAAAAGGTAACCAGTTATACCATTTTGATTTCTATTTAGTATTGATGCAGATTAGAGAAGATCCAGTTTTTGTAAATCAGTGTTTGTTGTTCAATATACTTTAAGCACGTTTAGAGCAATGCTAGGCCTCTGGTACTATCCATAGTAGCAAACAAACAATTGTTTTAAAAACAAGTCAAATATTTACTTTTAATTTTCTTGATTTATGAATGGTAGAATTTTGGAGTGGTAAATGCAACAATTTTATCAAGATTCCAAGATTCCGATAAATAATGATATTTTATACCGTTCTTATTGTTGATTTTACATTCTATAAATTGGTTGTTGCATATCTAAACAAAATGTGTGCGCGCAGACTTGTGTCGGATTAAACACCGTATAAAAGTATGTTTTTCCGTGACTGATCGAAAAAGGTGGTTATTGAAAAACGTTAGTGGGAAATACATGTATGTTATATCATATTCATGTCGATCAGTCACTGAGTATGGTCAATGAAAGTGAAATTTCATATAGAATGCTCTATTACTTCAGTCTCTAAATACAGCTAAAAAGTCACCATAATGCAGGATTTGACGTTTCATTTACACATTTTTCTATGGGAAGGACCTCAAAATCCCCCGATTGCAGGAAAGGGACACCCCCTTCGCCCCCCCCCCCCCTTTTGAAACCCTAGCTACGGCTTGTTATGATTTATTAATGTGTCTTCTCGTTTTAATATATTTCGCCTTATGAAACATTTCCTCTTCTCGAGTAAAAAATGTGCCACTTTATTTGCTTGTAAACAAAATAAGTGATACGAATTTCAACATGTGGATTGGTTGTTTGAAAGATGCGTACTTAAGTGGGTATGTCAATTGTTTTCGGGACCGACTCGCCATATAAACTGGCACCTTACAGTCAAGGCTTAAACGTACCAGAATCATAGCAAAAGGTTTGCAATAGGACACAATAGACACACATACACATAGGCAGGTGCGTTCACTGTAACTGCAACACGTCCCCGTAATATTTTTGACTTAAAACAGTGTGGGATGGGGACATGCGTATACGGGATTTACTGGGTTTAAGTGAAGTTAGTTGAAACTGGCTTCCAAAGCGGCGTCCTTTTTATGATTTTCAAGAAGGAGTAGCTTGTTTTTTTTCACTCGGTTAGCAACTTTATATTTATTTATTTTCATATATTCATAAGATTTGCTTCCCTTTGTTGTTTTTTTGTTTCAAGATCGTAGACGTCGGAATAAAATGTTATTTAATGAAAACCGTCTGAATTTTTTTTTTTTTAATTACTTGACTTTTGAGTTATTTGATGTACTTATATCATTTTATCGTATAATAAATAGTATTTTCGCATGTGTAACAAAAACCACGATTACTTTATATTCACGAAGCGGTTTTAGCTCTAGCAATTAATTTATTGCCAAAATATTGATTTAAACCACCTTTCTTGAATTGACTGTCTTTAAAGCAAATTTTGGGATCTGACTTCCAAATGACAAACAGCTCTTACATATGTTAAAAGGTTGGACACGAAATACGTTGCGATGTCTATCCAATATCCCCGAAAGAATCGAATTATTTGTAACCAGACTAGTTTCAATGTTGAAATAATCCAAATTTATCATTTATAAATCTGCTTCACTATATTAAACCCCGCTAAGGACGGTCCCAAGCGAGCGCTGTAAAAGGGGGAGGGTTGGGCGTCGGGCTAGCTACCCTACAGTGTTGAAACCTTATTGCTACAGAAACGCCAAACAGATGGTGGACCTCCAGCCGGAGGACGCATGACGCGGGTTGTTGAAAGCCAAAGTAAACAGGAAGCCGTCAGGCTGAAAACCATCATCCCCACCAGGACCACAACCACCATTGGTACATGCAATGTCCGAACTATGTAGGATACCGGGAAGACAGCACAATTGGCCGCAGAGACGATGAAGTTCAACCTCACCATCATAAGAATCAGTAAATTAAGATGGGCTCTTGGAAGTCGCGACTAAACTCCGGTGAGTTACTGTTGTTTTCGTCGCATGAGCCGGAGGTTGCAGAACACATCCAGGGAGTAGTCCTGGTGATTTCCAAGTCGGAAAAGAGAGCGCTAATCGAGCGGTCGAAGCAAGCATCATGATGGCCTCTTTTCTTACAAAGAAGATGAACAAAGTGGACATAATCTAGTGCAATGCCCGACGAACGACAGTGCAGAGGAAGAGAAGGACAACTTTTACAACAGACTGTCAATCACCATACAAGACAAACCGAAACGAAACAGAATCATTAGAATATGTGTCTTCAACGCAAAGATCGACAGTGAAAACCGAGGATATGATGAGATTATGAGGAAGCAAGGGATAGGCAAGATGAACGACAACGGTGAGAGACTCGCCGACTTGTACGCCACAAGTAACCAGGTAATTGGATGAAGTGTTGTCCATCACAAAAGGATATACAAGGCATTTTGGTAGTCACCAGAACTGTCAACGGAGAACAAGTCGACGACCTGTGCATTGCGAGGATATTTTGTCACTCTCTACAGGATGTACGTGTCAAGCGAGGAGCAGACTTGGCTTTGGACCATCATTTCCTTGTCGCCCGATCGAAACTGAAGCTGATGAAGAGTTTGATAGGGGGGGGGGGGCTGGGCAGCCAACGCCACTGTTATAAAGCCGCTACGCTAAAAGGCGCCTGGAAGAAAGAAGAATTCAAGGTCACTCTCTCCGATAAGTTCTAGGTTCCTATAGCAGCTGCTTGAAGAAGAGACCCTAGAGCAAAAGACGCAGAAAGTGAACGTAGCAGTGACCTCAACGTGCTAAGAAGTACTTTGCTCCAAGTTGTACACCCTCAATGAGTGGATAGCAGCAGAGGCGCATTTGAAGACGAGCAAGGAAGGCAAGTGTAAACAACAGCAGAACAGGAGCGGCAAAAGTGAAAGCACAAAAAGAGTACAACGAGGCAATAGGTGACTGAAGCTAAGTATGAGAGTAGACAAGCGGAACTACCTAGAGGTGCTTGCAACAGAGGCGGCAGTGATAGCCTACAAGAACAGAATTTAGTATCTGTACTCCATCTCAAAGTGATTAGCAGGACAGTTCGCCATGTCAGAAAGGAAAATAATGGGCACAATTGAAGGAGTGATAACAGATGAACAATGGCAGAAGAAGAGGTGGGTTGGAAACTTCCTTGAGCTACTAAACATGTCAGCTTCTGCGAACCCAGAAGCGGAACGAAGCCCAGAGGACACTCTGAAAACGGTTGGACGACCTCGCCTTTGCTAACAATCTGTCTCTCCTCTCCCACACCTCGCACAGATGCAGGAAAAGACAAACATGGTAGCGGCAAGCCATCAATTAAGAGAGAAGAGAAAGGTGTTCAAGACCAGCGCACACAACGACACACCCTTCACCGCCAAAGGCTCCAAGGCAAGGTGCTGGATGAGATGGACAGCTTCACTTATCGCGGCAGCATTCTGGACAATTATGGAGGAACGAATGCAGACGTAAGAACCTGCATTGGTAAAGCACGAGTAGCCTTACATCAGCTGAAGAACATCTAGGGGTCCAACGCAATTGGCAGCACCACAAAGATTAAACACTTCAATTACATCGTAAAGCCACATGAAGAACCACTTTCACCACCATAAAGAAAATACTTGTCTTCATTTACTTCATTGCCTCAGGACAATCTGTATGCAGATGATTAGCAGATGGGCAATACGTTGTGGCAACTGGAGAGAATCGACCAGAACCGAGAAGCCTTAATGAAACCGGTTGAGGGCCCATCTTCCACATTGGAACACATGTGAAGATGAGATGAAATTTATTTGCTATTATTGAAAACTTTATTTTGCTTTGTCTTTCCCAAATAAAACTCAGAATAGAAGACTTTATTGAATTTAAAATGGTATTGGGTGGGTAAAGCAATGATATGAACACGTTAATAATGACACAATAAGTGTTTTCACAATTACAATCTTTCCAAATGGTGTTACAATTCTTCTTTTGCCAGATTTTCAGAATATTTTTCATCTTAATAATTTGTTCAACGTTATTTATGTTAGCTATGTTTGAAAGGTCAACAAGGAAATTTGTGCCAAGCATTTAAAGCTGTGTTTCATACCAATTAATGCCCATTTTGTTTCTATGGTATGCAAACTATAGTTGTGCTTGCCATTTTTTTATTAAAATTACACATTGACACCGGCCATATTTTCAAAGTCATGTTTAACAGTAAGTGTTTCATTTAAGGATTGTTCAGTACCGTCTAATAAAAGAGTAGTATCGTCCGCAAACTGAAACAATATGTGATAAATTCCATGAATTATACCTTGTATATTCGTGTTATCTCTCAATACATGTTACACATTTTCAGCGCAGAGCATAAAACTATAACATGAGACGGGATCTTCTTGTCTGAAGGGACAAGGGTAAGATATGTAACTACAGTGAGAAACAACCGAATTAAAATCTTTATATAAAGCTTAAAACCACCGTTTTATGTCTGGACCGAAATTAAAGAAAGTGAATTTTTAAGAAGGACAACGCCAATAAATCGAATGCCTTTTCGGGGTCTATTAGGAGAAGTAAACCCGGGATCTCATTTTCTTAAGTTTAGTGCATATATCATAAATTAACGGAGTATTTTCCTCTATGTATCTCCCTTTAATGAAACCAGTATTGCTGATAATGGCAAACAAACCTCAATATTCACTTTAAATATATGACATTTCATTACGGTCAAATTAAAGCAATATAGTTATGCTTTACAAACTAAAGTAAACGAAGAACGAACACTCCATAAATGAAAAAGTAAGAGTTATGATTATTGTACTCTTTACTTCCTCCCAGTTGGATATCATTATCTGAAGTTTCATTAAAATCTCTTTAATACTTCCTCAATTGTGCTCTGCACAAGAAGCGGGGCATATAATTGGCGGACGGACTTACGAATGGAAGGACTGACGATGAGATTACAATATGCCACCCGTCATGGGCATACAATGTCGCGACTTTTAAGAAACTAGACCAGCTTGTTGAATTTTTTCTTCAAAACGTAATCCATTACTTGATCCCTGCTAAAAGTGTGTCGAAAAGAAATAGAAATCGCGATAGGCGAAAAAATATATAAAAATGACATGATATAAACTTCAAGCGTATTGAGTTAATGTGTAAACAACCCGTCATATTTTTCAAAAATGTATTAAATAGTACAAACCATTGATAAAAATAATAAAACAAATCGACTCTAACCAGGAGGAGGGTGGGGGTATGCGTTAACTAGAGCTTACTTTGTTTAAGAGATGTTTCTCATTTAGAAGTCAGGTCCCAAAATGTGCATAAAGAGAAGTAAATTACAACAAGAGCTGTGTTTGTGAAACACAATGCCCCTACTGCGCTTTGAAGTCCCACAGCAGCTTTTTACAGAAAACAAGGCCCATAACTTAACCAAAAATAAATGGACCAAAACGAAAATCACACTTCATCTGTTAGTCATGTAAGCAGACTAAAATACCGAAACTCAACTCAATATCTGAAAGCGTTGCGTAAAAAAACTACGGAAAAAGGTCATAATAAAAATAATTTCTAAGTCCAAGGCCCATAACCTCGCAAAAAATCAATGGACCGGTACGAATTTCACACTTAATCTGTAGTCCATGTAGGAAGACTCACCTACCAAATCACTCAACTAAACTCAACTCAGTTCATTAAGTAAATAAAGGCCGTTGGCCCAAAATACACATATTTGACACAAAAGGTAACAAATGTTTGTAGTTGCGAAACATCATCTTACATATAAAATATATCAACGAATAAGATGGTGTTCATTGCCTTGATGTGTCTGCACTCATTTTTAACCATTAATGACAAAAAGAGACAATAATAACTTGTTTAATGCTCTGATTTGAAATGCTGCAATTAACACAGAAAGGGCCTAATATAATGGCATTGTTGAAGCAACCCTAAAAAACAAACAAGCATGAGGCTGCAGTGTTTAGCTCACGCAGGTCTGATATGTTTGTACAATGGTGGTCTGTTTTTATGCCCCCCCCCCCCGCGGTCGGGTGGCATATATAGCAGTTGAACTGTCCGTCAGTCCTACCGTTCGTCTGTCTGTCCGTCCGTCCGAAAACTTTAACATTGGCCATAACGTTTGCAATATTGAAGATAGCAACTTGATATTTGGCATGCATGTGTATTTCATGGAGCTGCACATTTTGAGTGGTGAAAGGTCAAGGTCATCCTTCAAGGGCAAAGGTAAAAAAACAATACAATTGAAGCAACAAGCTTTTAAGGGAGATAATTTTATTTGGCATGTACAGAGCATTTTCACAGGAGAAGTAATATTTTTTAAAGGGATATAATAAAAAAATAAATCAAAGCGGCGCAGTAGGGGGCATTGTGTTTCTGACAATCACATCTCTTGTTATAGTTTGTTGTTTATGATGCTCGAGCTTTAATAACGGAATACAAGGTGATACAAGCGTTAACTATTTGAAACAAAACACTAAAATCTATTTATTATAAAATTGCGAAAAAGAATAACATGTTTGAGTCAATAGTTATGCACTTGCGGCCATTGTTTTAGCGGTCCTTTGGACCCCATGTTGGATTTCTCTGTTACGTTATGTACTTACAAAATTAGCTTAATGTGTTATTTGTCCCCCAAAACCTAAGTTAAGACACCAAACTCATGAAATTTGGATACTGACATAGTTAATTAATATTAATAGGTTTTAGCGGCCATCTTGGGCGCCATCTTGAAAAAAAAACACTTTCCTGTGGTGCGAATTTGGTAAACTTTTTATATGTTATAAAGGACATTCTACCCTAAAAGGATCATTAAAATACCTTTTGTAGCAATTTTTTGGGGGTTGAGTGGTATTTTTTCCTATATTGACCCGACAACTCTAATATAACTTCAGCGTGACGCATGGCTTTCGGGGCTCTTTAGAGCATACAAAATGGGTCTTTCGTCGAAATCAACAAGTGCGATCCAAAATTAATATCTGGAAATTGCCGTGTAATTCAAAAGGAATAGTCCTGCAACTATATTAATGTGTGCTATTGCTCTTGGTTCCAACAGCAGTTACGACACAGTGCATGTTATCGTGTTGGGCAATTTTAAGCTTTCGTTCAGTCTCTGTATCTGATAGTTCCTACACAGAAAGAAGAGAATACTGCGCTGGGAGAACTGTTTGAGTTGAAAGAAGAATGGGGTGCGATAATTGAGGTTCATAGAGACTTATGAGATGTTAGTGATATTTAACCCAACTTAGTAATATTTCAAAGCTGTTCGTCCAGAATGATTTAATTTGTTCTGTATTATAAGCCAGATTTTGTGTTGCTTATTAACACAGTCTTTAAATATATTGACAGAAAATAAATTTGCCAATTTGGGAAAGACCTTTTTCAAAACTGTGGCATTGTGGGAAGTGGCAAACAACCGTGAGGTAGGAATTTTGAAAAACTTTCAATTTGAAAGCCCTTCCATTTTAAAGGAATAAATAATTTTTAAGTTGTGTGTTTATTATACATTATCACCGGACAGTGCATTCTTGGTGAATATTCAAGTGTGTTTTTTTTTAAATGACAGAGTCTCGGGGCAGCGCACTCAACTGACATTGTTTTATCTGTGCTTCCTTTTTTCGGATCACTTAAGATATTTTCTTTTAAAACATAATTTAAAAAAAAAACATATCAACTTTATCCTTAAAAGATGATTGGAGACGGGCATACACAATATGCTTATTAAATTCAAAACACAATATTATATTGTAATAAAACGCTTAATTATACACACAATATGCGAAAAGTTAAATATACAGCTCTATTTGGACATTATTTAGGTCGTTAGAGTACACGGAAGGAATCATATTTAATGCTTATTTATAAAAGATGAAAAACTACACAGACTGGGCTTCAAAATACGTCTACACATCAAAGGTTTTAACCACAGATTTCATATGCCGGTACGTGTGATGTTCAAAAATGGCTTTAAGGGGCCTTTTCTCAGATTTTGGCATGTTTGAAGTGTATCATTAAATGCGTCATATTGATAAATTTAAACATTTGACCTAAAAAATCTCCAGTAAAAACAAGAATACAATTAAACAAAGAAAAAAAGTAACCCTCAACTGGACTCGAACCACTGACCCCTTGAGTACTGGATGTAAAAGTCTCCCGCTTACACCACTCGACCATCCGTGCTCATGCTAGGTGCACTCGTATTGTTTTACTTTATATAAGCAATCCTCGTAGTTTCATAAAATATAACGACAAAAACAGAATGCTCCAAATTATTCAATCGTTTCGCGTTGCAACGCTTCATAATTTTCAGATTTTCAAATCGTCACAAGATGCATGTAATGGATATTTTAGAGCATAGTTAATGTTCAGTATCACTGTTTCCTCACAAATATCATAACTAAAACGAAAATTTGCGAATCTGAAAAAAACTTTCTTTAATTTTGTCAATTTACCAAAGCGTGAAAAGGCCCCTTTAAACACACCAAATTGAAATCGTTACATTCTTTATATTTTATAAAAACATATTTTTTCGAACGTTGCCCCAGTATATGGTATGAAAACAGTCGTTAGAATCTCGAAATAATGCTACCAGGCATTTCCATCGGAACCTTACAAATATAAGACTTTCAATTCCTTGTGTCATAACTTGTAAGTGTATGTTTACACTCGCTGTAATGTCCAATACTGCAAATATACTTGTTTCGCAACATTTTATACCAAAGAATGATTCAGTAAATAGTAATAACTTACTCACGAATGCCTTATTGAATAAAATATGTGTAATGCATTATGCGGCACATTTTATTAAACATTTTTTTAAACTGGAAAAAAAATGCATTGTTCACTAGTAATGAATGAATCCGTAGCTTTATAACGAATCCGAATGATCTTATTCTAAATAAATGTTCACAGCAAATCTTCAATAAGAGGACAAACATTAATAACAGAGCTGAATGTGAATTAGATAGGATTAAGGGCTGTTGCTTAAATAAATATCCTCTTGTAATTTGAACGTATCAATCCCGTACCTATAAGTTATATCCATCCAATCCTAGCAGCGTAAATGTTTCAGTTTGTAGTTAGTGATCATGATCGGCAAGTCCTTAACATCGACATAAAGAATACATGTTTTGTGCAACATTTCATTACGTCACTAAGACGAGCTTGTTTTCCATCTGGTGCAGACACATTGAATCGCCGCATACGCATGGAAATCGTACATAATCCGCATCAGTAAGGATGCGAACGTGACACATGGTAATGTAACCTTTGCAAGCTATGGCTCTGAAGATATATTGGACGGACAGAAGTAATAATCAGTGTTGTAGCGCGCTTGCACATATAGTTTAATAGACGGAAGTAGCAAGTACACAGATCGCAAAGATGGTAAATAATAGTTTAAACAGAGCGGTGGACACACATAGACTCTTAGCAACTGGATTGCACTGTTTTTCTTTATATTGGTATGTTGATAGGCCGTGCAATTTTGCGTTATTTGAACATAAGCTATTAGAAATCCATACAATACTATTGTAAACATATTCTAAGATAAGTTCCAAAAACCAAATCATTATCCCCAACTCACAAGCAGCATTGCTTCTTAGTTTATGATAGCGTCTTATCAATGTTCAAACTCGTGGGCACCATTATGTAACATAACATATCAAGTAAAACCGCATTAGTTCATGGAAAGAAAAGGAACAAGTCCCTTCTGGGCCAATCTGAATTATTATCAGCTATAATTTTTGCACATATTAGTAGATACACATTTTACCGCGTACACATTTTTCTGAAAAGACTTACGTCTGAATAGCAGCACGACTTTAAAAATGTCCTTTCCATCAGCCATTCGATGTATTAAAGTATTGGATTCCTAGGCTACACATCTAAAATTCCTCTGTTACCCACCCAAGATTGAGACTCAGGGGAGCAACACCCTGCTATTCCATCATACACAAAACAAACCATGTGATTCAAGTTTCAATGTTTTATCATATTTGACTCATGCATTGTGTTTCACATTAAACAAATACTAAAATCATAATACAATAAAGATCTGTTGTCTAACTACATTATGTAATAATAATGTGATAGTGATGAATAAATGAAAGCATATAAGTTACACATTGCAATTGTAATATATTCTATTGTTTAACCAATATCTGTTTAAAACTGGGTACACATTATTGATCTTTCTTTGACAGTTTTCTTTAATGAGGTATTCCATACAAAAATATGGTTTGAATAGTTAAAACAGGTTAGATTCAATAAACGTTATCTAAAAATATTTAATAAATGCGTGTTATTTAGTTTTTTAAGCAAAAATTTGAACAACACATGCCAGACACAATGCTGATAATTTATTTTTGTTTCACAAAATCGCTTTCAAAAATCAAATCTGACAAGGTAAAATAGCCATTGTTAACAAGATTATTTCAAATAATTGAAATTACAGAACGTATTTTTGTATGCATAAGTTCAATTCATGAATGTTTTGTGTAATAATATCTTCAAATGAAAAACATTCAAAGTAAAATGAAATAATACATCAGAATAAAGCCAGGTTTTTAATAGAAAAATTATACAAATTCATGAAAACAAACCACAACTTTTTAAATGATAAATATTCATAAAAAAAATAATGCATTACAATACTTTAGCTTACAAAACATTAATAAAAAATATAAATTTTTACAATGAAAAATCTTAAAAATAAAATTCAATTCCAAATCAAAAAGGATAAATGCAGGAATGATATCATAACAATACACATCTTCTATCTACTAATAAATATGATTTTTTCAAAATATGTTTTCATCAATGTACAAAATGGTACAAATAATTAGCACATAATACTGAATGCATGAATCCAGTTGTACTGTTAGAGTAACTTCCCTTTCTAAATAAATTATAAATGCATAGCCTCTGTTTTTCCATTAGCGTTTTATACTGTACAGACAAAGAAATTATATGTTTCAAACATTTATGAATGACTATATCACTGAAAGCTATATCTATCTGAAAATATTTGAATTGCATATGATGCCTGATTCAAAACAAAAGTTTTCCCCTCCTTTCGTATGCAAATAAAAATTAAAATATTCATCCCTTCAATTAATTATGCTTTCAAATGTTTTTATTGCATGATTATTTAAAGACAAAAATCATAATGATAATTTTTACTTAATCAGACATTTTCAGTTTGAAATTTTATCGAAAGCAAAGTAACATTTAAGTCGTCTTCATACAGTAATTATTCACATTATTTCATTATTCCTGTGTGTACATAAACCCCTAGCTCAACAGCAGAGAGAAAGTGACATGAAATACAGCACTGAATAGTTTTGCTAGTGAAAGTGTTGCATATCAGTATTGCATCATAATGCACATGGGTGGACAGACACAAATCAACGTGATAACTGCTTTAATTTTTTCAAGCATGCATAGACTGCAGAAATATCATGTACATATGAAATATTGTTCGTTGATAGGAAAGACTGGCTTGCTTTGTTGCATATGGTCAACGCTGTGAATGGACATTGGACTGAAGTGGCCTAAATACTTCAGACATCACCATTTGGCTGCTCCTTGGGAATTACCCTTGGTGTGAGCTGGAAAGACACAAACAAAAGAATGTTGATGAGTTTGTTAATGTTTTATAAACTTTGATTTTAAATTGATAGAGATCCGTGAGTACAAGAGATTGCCCAATCAGAACTATGATAGACATTTGTGAATCAAGATTGAGTGTAGGGTCAAAACTAAGTTTGTGTTGTACGTTAGCCCAATCCTTTCAACATAACAAATACTCCAGATCCAAAGCTTTTAATGTGAAGTGTTATCAGAAGAAATTTGTATTGTGTTGGTTTGGTAACACTAAAATGTGTATTGAACAAGCTGTACTACAACGCAATCCTGGGCCCATCTTAAATTTGCTGGATTATTGACAGAAACATAAATGCTTTCTTTTGCCTTAATATAAGCAACTTCTCTAGAATTAAACCATTTTACCTGTTGCAAATAAAAATTTAACAGATTTTCTAAGGGACTACAAACAAGGCGAATAGCATACCAAATGGTAAAGAGTTAAAACTGTAACAAATATCTCCATATACTTACCCCCAGCAAGTTCTTGGGTATGTATCCATACAGCTCCTGCGCGTCTTTGCGGGCCCACCACCAGTCCTTCTCATGCTCGTCCCCTTTCTTGAGAACTGTAAACTTGTCCCCGATCGCAAGATCCAGCTCATCTGTGTTATCCTTGCTGTAGTCAAACACTGCAAACACCGCACCATTGTTGATGATGCCCAGCTTCTCCTGAATACCTAGGAAAGAAATTGAAAGATAAATTATAAATGGGCAACGCATAAAATGTATGTAGTTAACTCGGAATGCTTCATGTATGACAATTTTAGCAGTTGCACCTTGTACACTAGAAACTAAGCTGCCCATTAAAAGTTTATATTTAATTGTGAATAAATACCCGTGGACCATTGTAAAATAATTGTAAACATATTAAAGTAAGAAAGTAAGAAAGATCCTTATTTTCAAACTTCATTTACAAAATCAGTCCAAATTCTTTAGGAATTCTGAAAAACATAATTATGTCCAATTAATGCCCACAAAGACAACACCTGCAGCTGTTCCCCAAGACGCTATCCAACCAATACCATACATCATTTACAAAACAAGAATACATTACAACATCACAAAGTGCCACATACTGTTAAGGAACCCCATTAAGTTATCCAACCCATACCAAACATTCCCATACAAAACTCATACACATTCCCACATCACAAAGCGCCACCTACTGTAGAGGTATTCTGAGCAGCCATCAAAGCCGTCCTCCTCCTCCTCACATTTCTCTGCTGCTGTTTCCTGGTCGCTGATTGTGGTGGCAAAGATGCACGCTCCATGTTCAACAAGGAACTTCACCATCGGGAGGTTGTTACATGAGGCCGCACAGTGTAACGGCGTCCTACACACAATGGCATCATTTTATTTAAAACAATTGTACGGTCATTCAAAGAGTTCAGTAGATTCTGCTTCAACAGAAATCTCTGGTCATTAATAAATTGATATATAATTTATAACTGTCAGCTGAACAGTACACATTTATCATGTGCACGAGGCTTATATATGTGGCTATGTCAATGTTCTAGGAGCTCTTCTGTCAAGGATTAGTTATGAAATCCTTAATATTTTCTAACGGCAATCAATGTTTAACAGTCTTCCTCTATGGCTTGTTAACAAAACAGAATGTACCAGAAGAAAGCTTTTTACAAATGAAACTTACTTTCTAGTGTAAAATTTAAAAAAAATCTAGATCACCCTCTTACAGCCCATTTTCAATATTATGTTAAATTCTGATGATCAAAAACAGAAGGATATATTAAAGCTATTTACCATCCATCACTGTCCGGTGAGTTGACATCACAGCCAAACTCCACCAAGAAGGTCACTATTTCATAATGGCCAGCACAGATGGCGTTGTGTAGGGCAGTGATTCCCTCGTCATTTGGCGTGCTAACATTCTCAACCTGTTAATGATTTACATAGTTACAGAATACATGTATAACAAATAATAAATTATTGATAATTAGGTACATATGGAGACAAAATTAGCATACACAATAATTGTTTAACTTTTATGAGATAAATAACAGATTCATTTTTTTCAGTTCTACAACTCCTTCGGGTTCGTAATACTATGTTTGCAAACAGATTTAATTCTAACAATTCCAATCTTGAGGCACTTTAAATCTTTTTTTAAATTGTCAAAAATACATGGCATCTTATAATTTGTAGAAATGTACCTAAAGTACTATTTTTGTCACTTTGAACTACATGTATGTATACAAGTTATAACAAATGAACTTATTACAGATTTCCTAAAAGTCAAGTCACACTTGGTGCTCTAACATACCTGATAAGCACATCTTCTGACCAGATCAAGCTCCCCTTCTAGCGATGCATCCAGTAACAATGCCAGAGGGTCAAAGGTCACTCGATTTCCAGAATTCTTGGAACTAGAAGATTTTAGATTGGTCTTCTTCTTAATCGGGGGATCATTTGATTTCACCTCAGGTACAGTTTCAACTGTATCAGCTTTGTCTTCAGTAGAAGCTTTTGTGTTGTCTTTCTCAGAATTAACCACTTCAACTATGTTCCCCTTGTTGTCAAGGAGAACAGTCTGTGGGATATTGTTATCAAATGTTGTCTGCTGTATTTCTACAACACCTTTAGCATTATCTAGCTCCCTAGAAAGGTTTTCCTGCACAGGCAATGGCTTTGCTGGGCTGGTATTTATTCCATACTTGTGTAAAGCCTTGCCAATCTCCTCATTATCCGAATCAGAATGCCTGCGACGGACATTCTTAGGAGTGTTTGGCTTGAAACTGACTTTGTCTGACGCAATGTCAGCATGTGGGGGAGATGTGGAGAAGTCGAAAGGATAGCTGGGAGGGCTGGCAGGAGATGGGGTGGAGGTTGATGACAAAGGAGAGGAGTGATTCGAAAGTGGCGAAAGTGAATCCTTCTCCTCTTCTTTCAACTTTTCAGCCTGGTTTGATGGAAGATTTGACTCTGATGGGGTAGTGCTACTCCCAATGTTGAGGTTTTCATGCATGGTTTTCACTTGTTGCTGATACTTCTCAAGAGCTGCATTATTAAAAGTACCTAAATAAGTGTTTGCTATATCTTTCTTAGATGCATACCTGTAAGTTTGTGGTTTCACTGCCCCTAATGCCGAGGCATGATTTAAGTTTGAAAACCCGCCATGTGGTTTTGGTCCATCAGTTTGATTTTTAGCAATAAGTCCGGTAAACTTTTGTATTCCCTTTGAAACAGACATTGTCGCTTGTTCACTATCACTATTATTTTCTGGTGAGTTTTTAGCACTAACACTGTCTGGCGATGGAGGCTGTAGACGTGAATTATTTACTGGCTGTACTGAGTTACTATTTGGCACATTTTGTTGTCTATTGGGAATAGGTGGAGGAAGTGTTCTATTTTGGTCTTTTGGTAGATTTTTAGTAATTAGCATGCTACTATCTCCTGCAACTTGTACTTTATTTGCCAGTGTATTGTCTTTCTGTTGCACTTTACCAATCGCTTGCATATCTCGTTGTGGGTATGGTGGTAAAGACTTCGAAGTCACAGGTCCCAGTCCTCCATTGACACTCTCAACAGAACCAGGCGAGCTCTGTCCACTCCCAGACTGCCGCAGTTCAGGCTGAAGCTCCAGCTGTGAATGGTCGATCGGAATGCCCCCACCATTATTATTCCGGTTCGGTAACACTGATGTACTATAGGTGCTGCCGAAAGGTTTCGGAGTGAAGTGTGACACCCCTGATCGCTGTGGGCCAGCAGAACCAAACTTCACACTATTAAATGTTAAATTATTTGGAACAATTGATGGTTGCTGTGTGCCATTAGCGTTCCCAGAATAAAGGGGAAATGGCTGACTGCTAGAGGGAACGCTAACTGGACTTTGTTTAGGGGATGGAAGGCCATTTGGAATGGGTTTGTTAGCACTGTCGACTGTAACCACCAGAGGGATTTTATAATCCTCAGACTTGTCCATTTCGTACTTATAGTCACCAACAATATTATCATTTTCCCTCTGGCGACCCACTTTCTCAGGGTACAAGAACTTTGAGCTTGGCGGCAGAGACTGATACTTGGGATCCTGTTTCCCAAAACCAGGGTTGACAGCGTTGATATTTGCTGGAGGTTCCTAAATAAAATTTAAAAAAAAACAACATTAAAATGATTAAACTTCAATATTCTACTAACAATTCTTTGTCTAAAGTAAATTTGTGTGCTATTTTTGCTTTTTATTTAATAATATTACAATTAAGCGTTATGTAAAGTGTATAATTATGCCAATGTATTATATATGTAAGTAGTGTATTTTTTCCTTAAAATACGGAGCCTATATATGGTCCCATTCCCAATTGAACAAAAGTAAATATTTAAACACAAAAAAGGACCTACAAATGCCCAATTCCCAAATGAAGGTTTCATCAACAAATTATTTTTTTAGATCTTAACATTTAGATCTTGGCCAATTTCTATAAGTTGAACCTTAGTACATTTAATATTGAAAACACTTTTATTCTCAAATTTTATGGGTTTTTTTGCAAAACAACATCTCTACTTTTCTCATTTTAGTCAAAACACTTCAATTTTTCCCAATCCAAAGGGACCCAGCCACATTCCAAAAATAACACTGGTGAGTTTATGTTTTCAATTGTAAACACCAATTTTAAACTTTTTCTACTTGGGCTTTCGGCTTTCTGGATATATCTTTAAGTACAAAATCACCCAAACTAACCTGAATATAGGGCTCCACGGCCGCAACATTGGGCCTACGATTGTTCAGCTGATTGTTCAGATTGGGTCGGTTCAGCTGATTCTTGCTCTTCTCTGCCATGTCTGTGTTCATGGCCCTTTTCTTCTTGAGCCTCATCTGCAGTTCCTGGATCCTGTTGTCCATTCTCGCCAGCTCATCCTTACGTTTGGCCAGCAGCTCCCGGTTGGACGCCATCTTGGCATTCTGCTGCTCATTCTGCTTGTTCTTAAACTGAAAGAAGTGAGAAATTAATTTAAATAAAAATGATATGCTAGCAAATTATCTGTTTGTTGCGTATTACCAAATGCTTGCATATCTGATTGATATGGTTGTCAAGTCTTTGGCCCCATTGAAGAAGTGATATAAGTTATGAGACCTGGCTTACCTGGTCAATATTTGAAGATTGTTTGAAATGTTAGAGAATAACCACAAAGGGAGACAAGTTCTTCATGAGTGCTTGCAATAAGAAACTATGAAAATTTGTCTCCCTTTCAAATAGTGAGATTGAGCATCATTAGAATTAAAAACAATAATTATGTTAATGCTGTGCAAGTGGTTTTTTTTAGTTTAAAAAAAATATAGTCCAGTACAGTGAGTGATAAGAAAATATTTAAAAATAAGAAAATATTTAAAACGTATCTTCTTTAATTTAAATTGTTTTCATAAAATATTTGCTATAGACCTGATTTGATCAAAGCCAATTCTAATGTCAAAAACCAATAAAATTACAACAAAGTCCAAAAAATGTTCAAATAATTTAAATGTCAAATTCTTTTCAGAGCGTACTTTGAGAATAGGTTAATTTTAAAAACATTGAACATTTTCATTAACGATCTTATATAAATCAGCTGTCAAAGGCAATATTTTCTTCCAAATATTCTTCCAAATTACAGCAGCTTATAAGCTACAAAAGAACACAATCTAAACCTATTTAATATGTTTACATATGTTATATTCTTGTGCAAAATATATAACATTTGTAGCATGTACAGTGCAATAGTTTAAAACAATGTGAAATGTGTGTGATACAATGTTAACAAGTTAATCCAAGAGACATCAACATCAACGCCGATTTTGTTTTGACCTTGAAGTAGTGACCTTGATTTTGAGCCACGTGACTGACTTGTGCCTTCAGTACATTGTCAAAATGACACAAAGTTTATAGCCAATTTATGTTTATAACATGTTCTTTTTATAATATAAATCAACATGAACATTATATTTACAGACTAGAAATTAATAAAGGGTTATTAATGACGCAACAAATGCCTCTTGAATCAGCAACAAAAACTGCTGATTAATGTATTTTTAAAAATTATTGAATATGTAACAATAAATGCATTTAAATTAACTTAAATTATCAATAACACTGCTGATTAATGTATTTTAAAAATTATTGAATATGTAACAATAAATGCATTTTAATTAACTTAAATTATCAATTACAAAAGCCGTAGGGCAAATTATTTTGTTGATGTCAAAATTCAAATCAATTTTTTAACACTGTCCCATACATCATAGTAAACATGACACACATATTTATTTGATGAATCACCGTTAGTTTGGTAAACATCCCAAATTATATTGACATTTGATGATAAATTGATCAGTTTACCTACGCTAGATTTTTATCATAGCTGAAATCAGAATTTCAAATCAACTGATTACAGGGCAGATGGAGTTCAAATTGATCAATATTTAAACTGATTAGAGATCAGTGGTGGTGTGAGAAAGTTTGAATGACTTTTTAATATAACATTAATTTGCTATTAAGTATCAATGGCTGACAACAGAAGCAGTACTATAGCAGCAAGTAAGGCTTGATTCTTAATTGTTGGCTTGGTTACTACTTAAATGTACCCTGGGTACTCTTAAGTATACTTAAGGTACCAAAAATATACTTAAACGTACCCAGGAATTCTAACCCTAAATTGGTCGTTGTCGACTATTTTTTCAAATTAATTATGTTCATAGTTATGTCAATATTTTTGTAAATTGACTTCTACATTTTCAAAACTCATAATCAAACAAGAATGATGAGGCAAGTTTTGTTTAAAGAGAATTTTGTTTCTTATATGTAGCGCGTTTTACGACATCGGATGTTGGGCAGGAATAAAACTAGGGTACAGTCTAAATTTGCCTTGTATGTTTAAGTATATTGTCCATACCCGGGGTACATTTAAGTATACTTAAAGTACCTGAGATACATTTAAGAAGTACACAAGCCAACAACGACCAGTCGAGTGTGAGTAATGGCTTACATGAATATGTAAATTATTTTGAGAAAAAAATAGCAATTTCAGCAAACAGTCTACAAATAATAGTTACACACCTGATATTCCTGACACTATACAAATTAATCTGAATATTTGTATTTAGGTCTTTTTATCAAAGCAGAACTGTAAATAATACTATGAAAAGTGTTTCTCAACAAAAATGACAATTATTTATCTTACAAAAAACAAATCACATACTTATAGTTGCAAACAAAATGTTATTGTCCCTTATCAAGTTATGTAGTTAATCTTGTGTCATAAATGTTTGTCAGCACATGAGTAAGCGTTGAATTTTTAAGATACAGCCTGGCATTGAATAAACAAGAGACATAACATGGACAAAGTCTGAGTACATGCACAGTAAAATATTTTTTCTTATGTTAAGTCAATTGTATTTTTCTACATAACTGACTTTTTTGTCAAATGTTTTCAATATAACAGGATTTTTTTGGTATTAATCCAAATGGCAATCCCAAATAATTAATTAAAACATAAATAATAACAAACTACTTGAATAAATCAATACACATTGTCTATAACATTAATCTATTCAAAACCAGTCAAAGCTCTACTTTTATTTTTTTTGTTATGTTACTTTTTTGCTAATTATTAGAGCATTTCAGTCAAATCACAGAATTCAGATGAACCTATTAACCAGGGTTAGCTGGTTTACAAGTAAGAAGGTCATATACTTGCAGTGTTTACAAACCTAAGTAAAAATACTTGCAATTTCACATTTTACATACTTAAGTGCACATACTTGCTTTGTTATACCAGTGGTTGTTTTTTTCATCAAATTTTGGGCCAATTATTTAACCCCATTTCTCATGTCAAAAAGTATTTATGTTTCCCAAATTTGAAATTCCCAATTTAATGATACCTAAAAAAAGTTATGTTCTTTTTGTAAATAAAATGCAACAATTAGGTTAATTTCCCTATGCAGCTCTATAGGCTGAACCTACGTTAATAAAACATTGAAAACACTTATTCTCCATTGTATAGTATTTGTACGCAATAAATATTATACACCAATTTCCCAATTATAGTCAAAACGACATGATTTTCCCAATTCAGACAAATGTTGAGGAAAACAAATACTCAACACATACCACAAGCTCTTCTTCAACTTCTCGAGTTCAGCCAACGCTGCAGGACTCTGAGTATTAGTGCTTGACTTGACGCGTCCACTGCGGATCTCCTCGAGTTGTCTAGTCATCTCTTCCACCTTGGTGACCGCCAGGGCAAGCTCCTTCTCCTTCTCGTTAAAGAGTGCTTTAATGGACTCCAACTCATAGTCTGTAATGGTGGGAAACAGCTGGTAAAACGTGATCACCTCCATTTTTGTGAAAAACGTTATTTCTCTTGTCTTCTTATAATTTAATTATCCTCCAAAAGCATTTAATTTTGTTTTGTTTTTTAACTGAAACGATTTTTATATTGTTTAGTTTTCAATTTGTTTGTGGAAAACAGATTAAACTTCAACACCTCCATTTTGTTACCATGTTTATACTGTGAATAATTCCTTTTCAGAAATATTAAATTTAATTTATGTCATTAAATGTTGTAAAATAAAGGGTCCAACTTATTGAACCGGATACACTTCAGTTATAAACTATTAACAAATATTTTCCTCTGATTAAGTTAAGACGTCAAACCATTATTTGTATATTATAATTGTTCTTTCAAAGATAATTTCCCACAGAAGCACAGAAGCCACTTCACATCACTGTTTTCTCTATCACTCAACACCACAATATTTATCCAGTATCAAAATATGACATGTATCAATATTTTCCCAGCTGATAGGAAAGTTCAACAAATCCTTGACTTATTATTGCATTACCAATGTGTCAGCTATTTACAATTCATGGCACACTGCCAGTAGCAACAAATGCACTTTGAATTTAAACTTTCACAAATCAATTATGGAGGAACTAGCATTTACAGTTAGTACGTCTATTGGACCAAATAGTGAAACATTTCCAAAATTGCCTCCTGAATATTAAGTGTTTTTTTTTACTGTCATGCTTAAGCTGTAACTGTCAATGAATTATTGAAAAAAAACAATGCAATTAAATAGTTTGGAGAAAAAAATCCAAATATCACTGCTGTTTTCAAATGTCAGTGAATGTTCACAGGCCCATCACATCCAACTGACGTGGTCATGATAATGTTTGTAAGAAATAAATCCCGACAATTAAACTCTCATCATTAATTCATCATGGAATTTGTAATGCAAGCTTTCCTGTCCTCTTTCATGTGAAATCTATTCAAAGTTGTCATACTATTGAAAAAACTCTAAGGAATGTACGCTTTGAAAAGATCAAAAGCAGCTCATTGGTAAGTTCATATGTACATATGGCCAGGATGGACAGAAAACTTGCATGTAACTGCATGTAACCTACCAAAACATATAAACCCAAGTTAACTAATATATGTCAAATCTTATTAATGACGAGAGTGCGCACTTGCAAGACATTAACCACTCTGATCTGTAGTTAATTAATTACTGGCAAAATGTCACATACAATCATGGAGAACATTCCATTTAGAAATTATACCTTCCATGCCAAAATAGGTTAGCATTTTATTACAAATTGACATAACTATGCAATTAGATATTAAAAAGCAATATGGACCAATAAGTTGAAAGCACTACTCTTTAGAAAAGTTATCACCATTTTTTTTTATGTGTACAATATGTTCTATACTTTTTCCTTCATTGAGCTACCTATCTAGAAGTTTCTAAACAAATTTTGTACATAAACAATACAGTCTGTTTTCATTTAAACTTTGCTGTACATCACTAGATGTGGAAAAGGACCACACCATGACAAAAAGAAACTTGTTATTTGCAACTTGCAACTAGAATTGTTTGGTAAGGTTACATTGTCATGTACATAAGTATGTATAGTATTAGTCAAGTGTTCAATTCCAAATGTGGAATTCAGTCAATAACACTGAGGAATGAAGAGGGTTTTACGAGGCCTCAAGAACCTCTTGGCCCAGAAAAATCAATGAGGAATGCCCACTTATCAGCTACTAGAATAGCAGATGACAGTTTGATCTGATTGAGTAATCAGGCATTCTTTACACATTTTGACCACACTCTAGGAAAATGGGGCCAAAAAAATGTGGGTAAAGTGTCGTCCCCGGTAGCCAGTGTAGTGAGCACTAATCAGGCTAATCAGGGACATGTTCTGCTTTTATTGAATTTTTCATTTCAAGGAAGTCTCTATCAACAATGATCAACTCTAGGAGAAATCAGTCATCCCTAATAAGCTGTTCAGATTGCATAGGCTATCTGGGTTGACACTTATGCATTGCAATTAAGCCCCATTTTCCTAAGCAGTGCTCTGTTTTCCCTAGTTAACGATGTAGACAACTGCCACCAAGATTTGAACCATTTTAATAAGAAGTTCAACAGGATGGTGTTCTAAAGTTATTAAAGGTACAATGATGTTTACAATCTGTAAATCTTTCTACTTGAATAATCTGGTCCGATTTGACCTCAGGAAAATGCAGATTAACGGTATAATTGTTACTAAGGAAGAATACATGTGGAAGAAGTTATAATGCCAACAGTAAGACAATATTATGAACAGCTGCATAGAAATACAAAGGGTGTCTGTAAAAATGTTGTTTAGTTTAGATTCTCAACTGTAGGCATCTTCCCACCCATTCATTATGCTTGCAAACCCCAGATCCAGTAGGCGCATGAATACCTAATGTAGTTTCTAACCCACAAAAGCTATCAAGCCATGTGGTCTGCATTTTCTGCATGAGTAATAATGAGAAACTATAAACAGACCTGGTTGGATTCTCATTTCTGAATCCATGCAATGGTTTTCTTATAGCAAGTGATATAACATTCAATATAACTAAGGATTAATCAATGATCTCCATAATTTTGTCAAACTAAACTGGCCCACCCAAAATTGAAACAAAAAGGTTTTTGTCCTATCAAATCACACACAAAATGACACAATCTATTGTCAACAAAGCTGCATTTTACTCTATTTCATCTTTTCATCTTTTGCCATTCCCGCCTCTCAAATTACTTCAATAGAGACGATACATGGTTTGAATTATTAAATCGTTAAGTCCGACAAAAAACAGCTTGTTGTCATTTGAATTGCTTTGAGGCTTTTTTTTCAACTGACTTTCAACCCATTATGGCTTACCTTGATATTCATCACTTTCAGCTTGGAAATCAGTGTGACAGTTTTGGGGGATGAGATGATTTGCACTGATAGGATTGGAAATGACAAAACAGGTAGTTTGTGTTTGCATAATAATCATCAGGCACAGAAACTAGGTGACATAAAGATAGGGCTGTGAAACTGTTCCCACCTGAACACAATATCTGAGGTGACATTAATATAAAGGCAGAATTTAATGCTTTTGGCGGTAGTAATGGGTTAATGGTGGTTTTTTAACCTTGAAGCATTTGTTGGTGCATACAAATACCAGGTAAGAAGAAGACAAAATAGTCATTTGTAGCTTGAAGCCGTTGTGAGATCTAATTTAAAGGATACCCAACAATACAAAAACAATGTTGAAAGGCCGCATGTAATCATCATGCTGTATTTTGCTTAAGATCTTCACTGATAATACAGTTAACTCGACCCTCCACCACACCTGACACACCCATGAAAACCCTTCCCTACCCCCACTCTACCCACCTCCACCTCGCCACTTTGGCTCAACTTACTTAGGTTGCCGTTGCATGCTGTTTGCTTCCCAACCTCCACATCTTGGACCAATCTGCTGCTCCACCCGTCCCCCAACCTTTCCTCCCTCCATCACTATCCCTGCATTGGCCCCCACTTACACTGAGGTTGCCATTGCTCCCCCCACCCTTCCCCACGTTAGCCCAACTTACTGAGGTTGCCATTGCTTGCCCTCTGTTGCTCCACCTGGCCCCTAAGGGCCCGCAGCTTCTTCAGTTTCGATTCCTGAGCCTCCACTTTGTCTCGTAGTTTACGTAGACGCTCGTTCTCTGACGCAAGTTGCTGCTGCTTCTGCTCCTGTTGTGTGGAACAATAGACATTTATTGAATATCCATTTTGTTGAGGGCATTTATTTTAAAGAAAGAGAGGAAATACTTTTCGGTGTGATTATGGGTTATATCAGCAATGATACAACATTAAATATTTACACTGGCGTTGGTAAATGAAAGATTGTTTTATGTGTTCCGGCAGGACTGTAACACATTGAGCTCAATCTTCCATCAATTTTAACAGACTTGTCTTGATTCGAACCTGAAAAATTATGGCTTGTATGTAAATTGTGTTAATGCGCAAAACAACCCTATTTCTCCCAAAATGAGGGTAACAACAAGGCCATATGCCAAATATTTAGAAAAAATCCCTTGTTAGAAAAACCCTTTTGTGTTTGACATGTCATACAACCACTGACCTGTGTTTGAGGTACTTGAGTCGCTGTTCCTTAGCAACGAGAACCTGCTGCTGTGATTTCTATCTGCTGCTGTTGCCGAGCTGCCATCTCCTGGAGCTCGCTCAACGTCATGTCAACACCCCCACCTGGCAACTGAAATCACCAATAGTATGATCTGATTAAATAAAACCCTTATATTGGCTAAGCATATGGACCTCAGAGTAGAATGGTAACTTTTCATGTCGCATTTTGCCATCTTTCAAATGTGTATTTTAATTTGCATATGCATATTTTACATTTAATGTGTTTCTCCAAAACCTAGATTTATTTATGCAAACTGGCAGAAAAAATTAATAAAGATCCGTTGATTACATTTTAACTTTAATACCAAACGTTTATTTTTAGCACAAAGCCAAAACCTTCATGTTTACTCGGGTTATAGGGAGAATCAAAAGGTGTCTATGTGTTGTGTGAACAATCTAAAGAAATAGTGTGGATTTCCCAATGTCAAACATTCTAAATGCAATAATACTTAACAACAAAGAAATGTCAAGCAGTTTTCCAGATTATTTCTAAATAGCAAGACAGAACGTTTTCTGTTTTGCCTACTTGAGGGTAATTTCACAGATGTATTCACCATTTTAATTGGCTCTGGTAAGGTTAATTAAGGTGGAAAAACCTAGTTAAGACAGCTAGCCAACAATTTAAGTTTCTGACATTGCCTGCCATGAAAGAAATCTCGTATTATAGCTAAGCCACTTGCCTTGAATCAACATGCATTTGTCACTTTTTATAGGCCAAAATTCACCAGGAGGTTATTTCAATATTTACACTGGTCTTGCATTTCAACTATAAAGAAACTATTGTATAAGAAAGAGTAGAGGTAATTAAATACTTACAATAAATCATTTTCTGCAATTCTTACAATAAAACCTGTCTGTATGCAATTAACAATGGAGCCCTGATTTATGAGACTAATAACCCAAATTTAAAAGAAAAATACTTTCAGTGTTCTGGTTCCAAGTATTTCTAGTTAAAGCTAACAAGGTTAGATAATACCAGCTTACAAATAGAAAACATTTCCCACCACAGGCAACTTAAGACATGAAATCAACCATAAGATGCCCCGTGCTGGTGACGTTAAATATTCCATTGAAATGAATTACTCATTGCTTGTTCCCTCCAGTCAAGTAGATTTACAGCAACATACAAAATCAATCACCTTCTTGACTTATACCTAGAAACCTTAAGACACCAATCAATAAAATTAATACAAGGTCTGAGGTAGGAATCCAAGTACATGAACGGAATTCAGGGCCCTCACTCTACTTTGGGGAAGGGGTCCGCAGCCCTTAGGAGGGGGAAATTTTCGCAAGTGTTTCCCTTTTTGGGGGATTTTTTTTACTTACTGACTCTCATTATTTCATTTGTACATGTTTGCACTATATTCATTGCATTTTTCATAATTTAGTATGTTGAAAAGATTAAATTGAAATAGAATTGAGATATAATAATCATGAGACACATCTTTCTATAAAAAAAACAAAAACAAAATATTTTTTTTTTTTTTTTTAGGGGGAATTTTTCCCCCCAAAAGGGGAAAAAAGTATACTTTTCAGGTGGGGGACTGCCGCCGAAATTCGGCGGCAGATTTGATTAGATTGAGGGCCCTGGAATTAAAATACTGTACTACAGGTGTTTTTTTCAATTTTACTCTACTGGATAAATTGAAACAAATCTTTCCCATTATCGCTGCAATCAATTTTTTATGTATAAGGCATTCATTAAAACAGCCAAAGGTGAATAACACCATTGGATGAATAATTCATGTGTGCTCAGCATTTATTCATTATGGTAACGCTAATGATTTTTAATATCGCCCGGGAAGATACCACAAAAGGCAATATCCATGAAATTAAGCTTAATCATTCTAATAACCAATTCAAAGGAAGGTTAACACTGACATGAGAAAATGTTGTACGAAATATAGCACACATTAAATTATAAGTTTTGCAACAATAAAGTCAATGGCAGAATTGTGTTATATTGTAAGATTACATTGCGTACCAAAAAGTTATTATTATCAATAATTCAAGTTTTTTAACATTTGTACTTTTTAATGCAAAATTGAACTTTTAAACAAAATTATGTCCAACTAAAATATTGAATATAAAAAAGCTTTTCATTGAGTCATTTATTGTTATTTTTTAGTTATCATTTTCATATTCATATGAAATTGTAAAAGCAAAAGCAATATACAGAATGTACAATGACAAAACAAAAACTCACCCAATGGTACATGATTTTATTCATCTTTTAAATTAAACATGAATCAGCAACAATGTATCTCTTCAACAGAATATGCACATATTAAATTCAACTATTCTATCCATGAGGAAGTACAAGCACAAAATCTACTTGAACATCAATTATAATGTTCTAAAACAACAATGACAACACCATAAATAGAAGGGCAGAGCCATTCATGGTTGACACAGTTAACAATTACAACTATTGCCCATCAATCAAGTTGCTGTTGTAAAGCAAAGGATCTGTGAACACATGTTTTGAAAAACCTATACTCCAGGTGTTTCAAGATTGACTGTAGCTAACAAAATATAACAACCCTTTGTTGTAAATAGATTTCTTCAATGATTATACAAAATGTTGTACTTTTGATGTATTAGTGCTTTTCTAGCAGCATAATAGAAAGACAAATTCTTGTGTACCAGCCAAAATATGTTCAAAACAATTCTGTTAAAAATTATAAAGTGTTTTTTTTACAAAATATGTAAATAATAACTTAATGATAAAATATCAATAACTGTCTCTAATAGTAGTGTACATGTATACTGCAAAAAAAATTAAAGACAAAAAAGATTAATGCCATCAACTTCTAGACTGTGCAAATGGCAATTCGTTTTTTAAATCACACATATTTTCAGCATATGTGAGAAAAAATCCATGCGCTTGATATTTAGGTTTTTTCAAGATCAAAGCCATTATGACGTCGCAGAAAATGTGATCGTGCCTGATTTTACAATAATTATTGTCTTCTATTACATGTATATTTTTACCCACCAGTGGTTGGAAAATAGAAGTTGGGCAATGAGAGCGCACACTTTGAAATAGCGATTAGCACTTTAAGGCAGCAATACCTGCATAAAATTATGCAGACAATGCATGACCCGTAACTGCCATAAGCGCATGGTTTTGTGACCGTCTGTAGGATTGTATATACCTACCCCACAAATCGGACCATACAGTGTTACACCTCCACTATAAAATTGTGGCCAATTACCTTAGAAAACTGATGATGGCAACCAAGAATATCCTTGTGGAAATTGTGCATTAATGCATGATATTGTAAAAAAAATTATTCGAAACCTTAGTGTAAAGACAGGAAATGTTGGCCTCTAGAGTGTTACAAACCAAACGTGAACGACAGATGACAGATGGATGGATGACCGGCAAAGACTGATCCAAAAGCTCACCTGAGCTAATTAAAAAGTACACGAAAATCATGCTGCAGTGTACATCACATTATCCGCATGAAAAGTGTGGGTGTATCGATTGTTGGTTTATCAAAACTTAGTATCACTGAACCCTGGATATCATGAAAAGTACGCAAATCAGTAAATGTTTATTTTTATTTTTTTTAAATGATACATAAATTTCATGTGAAACCATATTTTCATTTTTAGTCAAGTCATTGCAATACTATAGAAAGTGATGTTTTACTTAACATCAGTAACCATAGTATCTCTCTGACCATACAGTATGTAATAATGCTAAAGGTAAAACAATTAAACATTAAAACTAAAATGTAATTGCCCCCTTTCTTTACAAACCCCCCCCCCTATTTTCAAAGAGTGGTGGGAATTTACCCCCTTCTTTGGGGGTTCTAGAATAGACACTATAACTTGCTTACTGACTTTTCACGTGACGGTTCATTGAAAACTATAGAAAAATTTCAGTATCTGTTCATTTTAAAATACCCATAAAAGTCTGATTCCTATTAAAATACTCCAAAATGCTATTATCTGTACACTTGATATACCAAACTTTCCCATTAAAATAACTTGCATCCATTACATCACCGGTTATCAATACATCATCTTGCTCAAGATACCATTACTTGTTGTAGATAGATACACTATTAAAAACCCATACTTTAATGAGAACATAAAATAAAATTCAATAAAAAAGTCCATTAAATTCAACTATAACCCATCTGTTACCCAGTAAACAATGGTTAATACAATTACCAGATCATTAATTTTCTAACGGTATGTTAAGATTATAAAGCAAAAATGTGGTTTTTAACCTAAAACAGTGAGATTTCTTTTACCATTTTGATTAAACTGTTCTTTTCTTTAAAAAATGTTCATAATGAGAAGTTATCGCATCATAAAATCTCAAATCCTTATAGAAATTTGTAAACTTTAAATACCGAAAAAAAACAAAAAAACATGGACATTTCAAACTAGACACTTTATTTGTCCCAAGATTATAGCATGCATAGTCATGTTGCAAAGATTTTTCGGCGTAAGCTGTATTAAGCCAGCTTTTCACCCTGACTTGACCTTTGTAAGTGTCCAATAATATTCAAATAAAATTTCCCGCGGCTAGGTACGAATGAATACACTTCATTTATTTCATTGGCTGATTTGAGTATAACACCAGAACATTGGAAACATATTCGCGTCTTTGTAACACTGTTTTACTGCATGAAACAATTTTATCTCTAATGAAAAGGCTCAATAGATAGAACAGTTTTACAATCAATTTTCGACATAAATACAGTTTGTGCGATCACCTTTTATTTTCAGAGAATTACCAGCGCAAAAGCGTTTATACTAAAGGCTATATTCTCATATTTAGTACTTACTTGCATTTCATTTCAACCCGCGAGGTTTCGGGTCAAATCGCGGCCAGTGTGTGAAAGTCAGAGTTTATATACAGTTCATCACCGGAGTTCGCAGAAGAAGTTGCGATCTTTTCATTGAAGGAAAAAATTGGAATCTATGCTATTTTGTCTGATGGAGTAAATAGTTCGTTTAATCGCTTTGTCGATATATCATTATATTTTAGGCACAGCTGTTGCCTTGGTCGTGTACAGTTGGCGTCAACAAGCCGTCGTTTCAGCAGCAGAATTGTTACCTAACTTTAATGCATTGCATTCCAATCCGCAAGGTATCAAGGTCAGTTTGCAGTCAGTTGCAGAAATCTTTATATAAACGCCGTCTCGTAAACTTTGTGCACTTGAAGTCTGTTTTGATCAGAAAGATACTAAATAAAGATATTCGGCGATATTATTGTGGTATGTCAATCATCGATTTTTAATATGTTTTCAACATTTGCATGATAAGGACCAATTTTGATAAAATTAATTAGAAATATTTATCCATTTAGACCAGTTATTAAGCATGAGCACAATAATTCACTATACTATAATTATGCAATTAAATAAGATTCGAGTATTGCCGGCTGACCTATATGCACTCGTTTATTTTCATGTTTCTTGTGTTTTTCTATTCTGTAAATATAGATATCTGAGTAATAATATCACATAAAGCAAAATAAGCCACGAAATCTGGCGCAACACCCCGTAATTGATTTGCTTGTGATGTAGCTAAGAACTGCGCAGAAAAAAGGCATCCGCTACTTTTTATCTCATAGAGATAACTTTCAATCGTTCATAAACATCGACCACAATCAACGCCGTATATCTTTTTTAAAGATATTTCTTGTTTAAATTGTGAAATATTTGGGAAATTTTATTTGAACTTAAAAGTTGTATACATTTTAAAGTAAGATTAAGACTGTCAGAGACTTGACAATAAGGTCACAATAGGTGTTGACTACTGATTAATAATTAGAGCTTTGTCACAGACGTGACTTATACCCTCAAGTGCTGCATTGACACAGACTATTTTGCATGCTGTCTTCACAAAACAAGAGAATCTAAATGGCGATTTTTAAGAATTATTATGTCATTATTATTTATGGCCATTTTGACCTTTGAACTCTTGAATTCTTTCGCATGACACGCCGCCCAATGACTGTGAACAAAATTAATGTACAGAGTCATTTTAAAATCTCACAATTAAGGGTTTTTTTGGCCCGATTGTATAGCCGAAATTGGGCTATGTTCCCAATCCCAAAAGAATACATTTTTTCCCAAAATGTGCCAAAAAAATTCCCAATTTCCAAAAAAATTGTCTAATGCATATTTTATCTCAATTTCAATTCAATTACATCTAACAAAGTATTATATGATTTTCTTCTTTTAATTTGAATGATTATAAAGAGTTATATCAAATTTAGTATTTCCCTAATCAGTGGACTTTTCGTTAAGAATAAAAAGGCTGATGATTTTTTTTCCCAATTTCATGAAAATGCCGATTAAATTCCCAATTACAAAGCCATGGGCTTTCTTCCAAAAAGTGAAGAAAAAAAACCTGTCATACATGTAGTTATGGCCCGCACAAGCTCATTTATGGTCATTTTTCCCTTTTTTCAACTCCAGGTGTGACCTTGAAGATATCGACATAATTCTTTTGCATGACATATTGTCCAATGATTGTGAACAAATGTATCAGCTTAAATTAAAATCTCACAATGAATGACATAGTTATGGCCCGGACAAGATCATTTACGGCCATTGTTGACCTTTGAACTCGCAGTAGGACCTAGACCTTGGAGATATCGAAGTAATTCTTTCGCGCGACACACCGTCCAATGATGGTGAACAAATGTGCAAAATGATTTTAAAATCTCACAATGAATGACATAGTTATGGCCTGGACAAGCTAATTTATGGCCATTGTTGACCTTTGAACTCAAAGTGTGACCTTGACCTTGGAGATATCAACTTAATTCTTTCGTGCAACACACTGGCCAATGATGGTGAACATTATGTGCCGAATGATTTTAATATCTCACAATGAACAACATAGTTATGGCCCGGATAAGCTCATTTATGGCCATTTTTTACGTTGAACTTAAAGTGTGACCTTGACCTTGAATATATCAACGTAATTCTTTCATGCGACACACCATCAAATGATGATGAACAAATGTGCCAAATGATTTTAATATCTCACAATGAATGACATAGTTATTGCCCGGACAAGCTCATTTATGGCCATTTTTTATCTTTGAACTCAAAGTGTGACCTTAACCTTGGAGATATTGACGTAAATTCTTTCGCCCGACACACCGTCCAATGATGGTGAACACATTTGCCAAATGATTTTAAAATCTCACAATAAATGATAAAATTATGGCCCGGACAAGCATTAGTCTGTATTTGACCTTTGAACTCCAAGTGTGACCTTGACCTTGGAAAAATTGACGTATTTTTTCACACGACACACCGTCCCATGATGGTGAACAAATGTACCAAGTTATTTTAAAATCTAACGTTAAATGACATAGTTATGGATCGGACAAACTTTCAGTTTTAAACACACTAAGTGACCCCGTGACCTAGTTTTTGACCCGGCATGACCCACATTCAAACTTGACCTATACATCTTCTAGATACAACTTGTGACCAAGTTTAGTGAAGACCGGATGAAATTTCGGGACAGACCGACCAACCGACCACCCGACAAAGTGACTTCTTATTTACCAATGGTAATGGGGGTATAAAAAGTACCTCTCTATATATACCATCTCCACCCAAGCAGTGTCTGCAACATTAAGTAAAAGCATTCATGAGCACCAAAGTGGGTAAAACTAATCACAAAAAAGGACAATCAGTTTTGGGTAACAAACTAATATGATATATTTCTATCAAAACAATTGATTTTTACTGCCATTGTGATTGAATCAATTCTAAAACCCCCATTCTGCGCAATTGATTCCTTCTTCCTAAACAAGGGCTGTTTGTAAAACATGCATGCCCCCCATATGGGCTGTCAGTTGTAGTGGCAGCCATTGTGTGAATACATTTTTTGGCACTGTGACCTTGACCTTTGACCTAGTGACCTGAAAGTCAATAGGGGTCATCTGCGAGTCGTGATCAATGTACCTATGAAGTTTCATGATCCTAGGCGTCAGTGTTCTTGAGTTATCATCCGGAAACCATTTTTCTAAGTTGAATCACCGTGATCTTGACCTTTGACCTAGTGACCTGAAAATCATTAGGGGTCATCTGCGAGTCATGATCAATGTACCTATGAAGTTTCATGATCCTAGGCATAAGTGTTCTTGAGTAATCGTCCGGAAACCATTTTGCTATTTCCGGTCACCGTGACCTTGACTTTTGACCTAGTGACCTGAAAATCAATAGGGGTCATCTGCAAGTCATGATCAATGTCCCTATGAAGTTTCATAATCCTTGGCATAAGCGTTCTTGAGTTATCGTCCAGAAACCATTTTACTATTTCGGGTCACCATGACCTTGACCTTTGACCTAGTGACCTGAAAATCAATAGGGGTCGTCTGTGAGTCATGATCAATGTATCTACGAAGTTTCATGATCCTAGGCATGAGCGTTCTTGAGTTATCATCCGGAAAGCATTTTACTATTTCGGGTCACCGTGACCTTGACCTTTGACCTAGTGACCTGAAAATCAATAGGGGTCATCTGCGAGTTATGATTAATGTACCTATAAAGTTTCATTATCCTAGGCATAAGCGTTCTTGAGTTATCATCAGGAAACTATTTTACTATTTCCCGTCACTGTGACCTTTGACCTAGTGACCTCAAAATAATTAGGGGTCATCTGCGAGTCATGATCAATGTACCTGTGAACTTTCATGATCCTAGGCATAAGCGTTCTTGAGTTATCATCCGGAAACATTTTACTATTTTGGGTCACCGTGACCTTGACCTTTGACCTAGTGACCTCAAAATCAATAGGGGTAATCTGCGAGTCATGATCAATGTACCTATGAAGTTTCATGATCTTAGGCCTAAGCGTTCTTGAGTTATCATCCGGAAACCATCTGGTGGACGGACATGCGGACCGACATGAGCAAAACAATATACCCCCTCTTCTTCGAAGGGGGGCATAAATATGGTGAAACAGGCATAATTACATGAAGTACTGTTCACCTCTATAAAAACATTTGTTACTAGGGCTTGCTAAACCAGATTTGGCGTTGTCAGGTTTTTTAATTCCACATCATAAACAGAGTTGGCTGACACAATTAACAATTACTACTATTGCCCATCAATCAAGTTGGTGTTGTAAATCAAAGGGATCTGTGAACACACGTTTTGAAAAACCTATGCTCCAGGTGTTTTAAGAGTGGTTATAGCTAGCAAAATATTACAACTCTTTGTTGTTAGTAGATTTCTTCAACGATTATACAAAATGTTGTAAATAAGATCTTCTGAAGTAACATAATACGTCGACAACTAAAGTAACCAGGCAGAATCTGTTCAATATAAATGCTGTTTACTAACTTAATGATAAAATAAACAATAAATGCTTCAAATAGACGCATATAATGCAATTATTATGAAAACCCTCAAGGTGATAAAATAAGATTTATGCCATGAAATTTCTCACATATTATTTAATTAACAGTTCATTGAAGTTTTTAATTTGCAGTTCTTTTGAAAATACTCGTAAAAGCCTGCTTTCCAATGGAAATAAACTTGACAATTCATTTATCTGCGCACTTTATATACCCGAAATTGTTCTATTAAAACACCATAAATGCATTTCATCATCAATTTCACTGCTGAAGCATGGGGAAATAGGTAAATCATATTTTTCTGGAACTTTCAGAACTTCAGAACTTTTCAGAAACTACAACTTAGTACAAGAACTCACTCTGACAGGCTTTATTACAGTTCATATGACTCAATTCAAGGGAAACATTTTTAACGTGTATGACAAATATTTCTTTTCAATTTACTAAAAATATGTGGCTGAAAAACAATGGCATATTTATAAGTTGCATTACTGTATTACTGGAAATGCTGATTTCATGTATGAACTGTTATTGGTCAGCTAATATTGTAATGATCTATAGATTATTTTAACAGTCCAGTGCCATTGCTTTAGTCCACAATGACATTTGATTTTCCATTGTCGGCTCGGGTACTACTTAAATGTACCCTGGGTACCTGTACATACATTTATTTCTCTTATAATTTCACAAATTTGATGAATAGCATTACATAGATTTGCACTTTTTTGGTAGTGTTTCGATAAGGGATTTAAGCTTCCGAGGACCACAGGGGCCTGGAACAGTGTGGGATGGTATTATTATATTTCGGTCCAAACCATCTACATCATATTAAACTATCCAAACACTGTTCCCGCCCCAAAATGAGCAGCAAACAGTCTGGTCAGTACTATAAAACTTAGTAATGTACGCTGATGTTCCTTTCAACTAGTTGCCTGCACCCACCATTTTTAAGTAGGATTCAAGTTGGGAATTCAGGTAATACAGCGTGTTCAGGTCCCAGTCTTCTTCAGCACTGTCAAAGGTGAAAGCATCGGCCATGACTTAATCCAAACATCTCATTCATGATTCAGTTCAACAGTCAAAATTCACAACATTAAACTCACACGGGTTAATCCGAAACAGAAACCACTGGCTTGTTAAATTTCCAGTTCACACAAGTTGGTTCATTAAAATTCCTTTACTTTAACTTATACTTTAACATATAATCTGTGTCATGGATTTACACCAATACTAACAGCCAACTTTGATCTGTTGATAAAAATCCAATTTCCCACACCTGAGCCAAATTGTCATACCTGTTGACCTATTTTTAGAATTTTCCCAATAGACTGTCATACCACAAACTATGATATTTGAGCTATAATGTCAGCTACAATATTGAAACAGTGATGGTGACACAGTCCACTATCATAATTGAAATACCTGTATGCATGAGTAATTTTTAAACACACCTTTATGTGAACTTTGGTAAACAGTTTAACATAAATTCCCTCCCCTTAAGTTAATGTTAAACTTACTTTGTCTCCCTTCATTATTTGCTATCAAACAGTTCAACTGTAATTTCCTTTGTCAACTGTGATGATATTTACAGTAAGATATCAATTCTGTTTCCTTCTCAACCCACCTGCCTGTTTATTGTATCAATATAAGCGGTTTAATGGTCTTATTTCATTGTGATGCTGAAATCCAAACAAAGTCTAGAGTTTATCAGGTACATTGTTCAATAATGTTTAATCAGATCAAAGACCAGTTAGATCATAAAACTTGGTGCAAGATAGCCATCACTGGCCATATAGAACAACCACTCCTCTACAGTACAGCATTCATGAACCTCTTTAATTATGCACATTAAACCTTGGGGCCACAGGACAGTATACATATTGTAAGACCTTTAAAGAGAACAATATTTACTTTTCTGTCCAAATTAAGACAATCATCAAAATTGTTGACTTACGTATTCGAAGAATTTCACACCATTCAATCTTTACACTTTTTTTATTTCTGTCTGTTCAGTTTAAGTCAAGACAATCATACATTGCTGACTTAAGTATTCCAAAAATTTGGAACAATTAAATAAAACCTTATTCAAATAATTTTTTTTAAGTTTCTAATATTTTTTATCAAAGGTAAATATTGTATTAATTATTTATAATTTTAAAGAGACCTTTTGTTTACAAGTGTTGTTAAGGTTCAAACCAAAAGAGTATTAAATTTTGCTTCAAAATAAGGTTATCATGCAGTAAATGTACAAACATATCATTAAAAGGTGTTTTTTGCTTTTTATACACATTAAATGTTAAAAATTTGTTGGATGGTTTTGAAAATAAACATGTATGGCTGCTTTCCAAGTATTACTTATCACTGACATTTCACGCAGAATAGAAAAAAAACAACATTAGTTATGGCAACTAAAACCAAACAAGAAAGGTCCTTAATGTCAAGTATAATAGTATTCCATCAACTTTTTACATAAGCTACATAGGTATCTTCCCCAATTAGTACCTAATTCCCATTCATAATAATGTCATAAATGGCAAATTATGCATCCATCATATTAACTCTCCATGACAATGTGATAATGACAGTTATATTGCTGGTACAAGCCCCCTGAAGCCATAGCGGTCCTTGCCTCTGGACAGCTTAATGGCTGCTGCACCGGCCACAGAGGTCAGTTATGTGCTGTATCTTAGAGGGCATCAGATGGACACAGCTGATTTCACACATACTGCACACCTACATTCCTGGACTTAATCTGATTATCAGAAAAAATATTGTATTTAGTTCTACACTCCCACAATCATTGTTGTTAAATAAACTTACTTTGTGAATGAAAATGTTGTTACTGGGACTTGTTTACACATTGGAAAAAAGATTTTTCACACACAAAAAATCTGCGATGTATAAAGAAAATTTCAAAAGGAATGTTTGCATTGTATTCAAACAAGCAAAAACACTCCTGACTAAGATTATATGTTTGTTTATTTGAAAACATTATTGAAATTTGAAGAGTAAAAGCGCTTCTAAACGTTTTTAAAAATTATTTAGCAGAATTTTGCATTATCTACATAGCACTTACACTA